>NW_019397334.1:54501-83163 GCF_000591075.1 Eurytemora carolleeae
AGGATACTGGGTACAGGATACTGGAACATCTTCTTGAATAAGCAATCAAATAAGTACTTATGGAACATATTCTCAAATAAACACTTCTTGGACATATCTCGAAAATTATGAATGAATTTTGATTGTCAATTGAAACATTAATCAATCTAATATTATTTAGAATGCAGAAAATAAGTTAAACTAACTTCATTTTGACGAAATTTTTTTTTTAATTTTCATGAAAAATTTGCTGAAATGAGTGAAAATTTAAAAAAACGGTGTATTTTCCAGGATAAAAATCCGTACAATCCGTACAATTTGAAAACAAATCCGTACAATCCGTACAATTTTAGGGTTAAAAAAAAACAATACGTACAATCCGTACATTTTGGCCACCCTGTGTATATAGAATTAGAAATAAGCAGGAAATCTGTTCTAATTACTGATAATTGGTCTAAGGGTGATTAAAAGCTTAACAATATGTAGTCTACATATTAGCGTTCCCCTTTGTTCAGTCCTACTTTCCACAAATAACTCTCAGGCTAATATTGTTCTCTATGATGTCAGTTATCACAAGAAATTTTTTTTTTTTAAACATTGGGAAGTGGTCGTGCAAGGCCAGTGCAGATCGCAAAAAAGTCTACATAGCTCAAAGTAAATTTCTTGAATCTATCATGTCATATATCATCTTCTTCGTAATTGTCTAAACAGATTTTATCCGTTGAAATTTTTTATTTAGACAAGAAAACACGTTAAAAATGCTAGTTTTAGAGAAAAGTACATTTTATGGAGTTTTTTAACCAAACGCAGTCAATTTTTGAAATTTTTCAAAGGGAAAAATGTTTTCAGTGACTATTTATATTGTTCTAGGGCAAAAATGGAAAAACGGACAAGTTATTTAACAGTTTTTGCCACCCAATATACCATATATTTACCCCTCGTCATTAAATGGCTGACAGCATTCTCATTGTAAAAAGACTTTTGTCTGTTTATCTCTGTTTATCGGTGATCAAATAGTCGGGAATTGTTAAAAAAAATATTTATCATTGTACAATGAACAATGTACAATGTACAATGTACAATGTACAATGTACAATGTACAATGTACAATGTACAATGTACAATGTACAATGTACTGTATTTATTTATTGTACTATACCCATTATTGTAAATTGTTCACTATACAATTGAAACAAGGAGTTTATTTGTAACTTATTCAGAATTAAGTTCAAACAATATCAACCCTCCATGAACAAGTGCACAATGTGTATATCGAGATCAAACGATTGGGACTATGGGTTCATAACATAATCCAGCTCAGTGCCAATTGTTGCAATAGTCCCACCACCAAAGTTTTAATCATATCACCACTTAAAACACTTATACGAATTGTTAAAACACTTGCCGAAGTTTTTAATGTATTATCATTGGAAACAACGTTAAAAATATTAGGTTTCAAATAAATATTGATAATTTGATGGGAAGACGACATTTAAAGAAGAATAAAATGCGCATTTACCTAAAAGATTCGATAATTTAAATACTTAAGGGGGAAAACCCCAACCATCTTGAAATAACAATCACTAACCGAAATCCTCGAAACAACTCTCCCAAACCAAAAATCTCCGAAAAAAACAAAAAAGCCAAGAAATCCCCTAAATAATAAATATTTTCATCTATTGACAAATACAAAATTGTGCAGATTTACGTATTTATCAGAGCCGTGACGGGGTAAGGGGGCACACAGGCGCGTGCACCCCCCTTGTGAGATTAAATGTAAGATAAAATAAACGGTTTTTGATTGTGTGAGAGGGCTACCTCCCCCCCCCCCTTCCCCTGTTTACCGTGTGTGGTGCCCCGCCCCCCTTGCAAAACCTTTCAGGTACGGGCCTGGAATTAATACGGGAGAAATAATATTATCAATTACAAACATAAAATATCTATAATCTCAATTTTGATGAAAATTTATTTTAATATTTTTTTTTCATGAAAATGTGTGAATATATCAATTTTATAAATATTTGGCTGTTCATAAATACTAGTTAAAAATAGGGCATTTACTTCTGCATACTTCAGATAAAGATGGAATTTCATATTTAATCCACAACTCTGCAAGGATTAGAATTCAAAAAAAAAGTTTAAATATAATGATAAAAATGTTCGAGTAAAACTAATCTTATATTTGTTTTTAATTTCGGGATGTTCATTATTCATCTTCCCATTTCTCTGCAAATCATGTCATCTTACAATGTCTTACAATTCTTGATATTTTTCTTATTCTTTATAAATCTTGTCATCTTTCCAGTTTCCTTCTCTCTATAAATCTTGTCAACTATCATTGTATATATAAATCTTGACATCTTTCCTTTTCTCTATAAGTCTTTTCATCTCTCCTTGTCTCTTTAAATCGTGTCATCTTTCCTATTCTCTAAAAATCTTGACATCTATCGTTGTCACTTCAAATCTTGCAATCTATCCTTGTGTGTATAAATCTGGTCATCTATCCTAATCTTTCCTAATCTTGTCATCTTTCCCATTCTCTAAAAATCTCGGCATATTTCCTATTCTCTTTAAATCTTGGCATCTATCCTTGTATCTTCAAATCGTGTCATCTTTCCTAATCTCTATAAATCTTGTCATCTATCATTGTCACTTCAAATCTTGTCCTCTTTCCTATTCTTTATAAATCTGGTCATTTTTTTATTCTCTATAAATCTTGTCATCTATCTTTCTCTCTTCAAATCTTGTCATCTCTCCTTGTCTCTACAAATCTTGTCTGTTATCATTGTTCCTATAAATCTTGTCAACTATCGTTGTTTCTACAAATCTTGTCATCTATCCTTGTCTCTTCAAATCTTGTCATCTTTCCTATTCTCTACAAATCTTGTCATCTATCCTTGTCTCTACAAATCTTGTCATCTATCCTATTCTCTAAAAATCTTGTCATCTATTCTTGTCTCTACAAATCTTGTCATCTTTCCTATTCTCTACAAATCTTGTCATCTATCCTATTCTCTACAAATCTTGTCATCTATCCTTGTCTCTACAAATCTTGTCATTTATCCTATTCTCTACAAATCTTGTCATCTATCCTTGTCTCTACAAATCTTGTCATCTTTCCTATTCTCTACAAATCTTGTCATCTATCCTATTCTCTACAAATCTTGTCAAATTTTCAAGGCCTGCTCATAAAAAAAATGAAACCTCTAACTTTAAATGGTAAGGGAGGATTTTTAAAAAGTTAAAAAAATAATGCCGAAAAAATTTACAAAATAATTATTTCTGCTATTGAAAATATTAACATGTTATTATATCCATTTTTCAAGGCCTTTTCAGATATATAAGTCTTAACCCTGTAGCTTATCCAACTTTCTTAAAGTATCTAACCTTGGGTCTAGAAATAAGGGTAGGCTCCCTGTGTAACTGGTCAGGAAGAAAATAAGAAGACAGTTCTTGTTCATCAGCAATCTTTTCAGCATTATCAGCATCATGCTGCTTGGATGGCTCATTTACTAACTCAGCTGACAACACGAAATGTTCATGATCTTGAAGATCGTCTTTCAAAGAATCTTGTAAATTTGTTGGCTCACTTCTATGTCCCATTTCTTTATTTCTGTTATTTAAAGAGCTGCTGTTCTGTTGGTATCTGAAGCTTTCTTGATCTCCTTGATCTTGCAAAGCAGTTTCTTGCTGCTGAATGCTGTTCAGAAGAGCAGCTCCGAGAATAGATCTACTCACAGTTAAACTTCTTAATCCTTCGCCTTGACATAACTTGTGAACAGGTAGTTCTGCGTCTTGATGCTCTTGATGTTGTTGATCCTGTACCTGTTGTTTAACAAGATGCCCTGGTTCGGAATGCTGAAGCATTAACTTTTCATCTGTTTTCTTTTCAGACTGTTCATGTAGTTTTTCTAGTGGTGAAGATTTTGAATAAGATGAATATGAAACTTGTTGCTCTCCTTGACGTTGTTGATCATGCTGCATTTTAAGCTGATTTAGATCTGTTTGATTTTTGTCCAGATGTTGGAGTTGTTGTGCTTGAACATGCTCTGGTTGATGAGATCCTTGTTCTTGGTCAGGATGAGGTGGTTGCTGTAAGTATTGTTGTTGTCCCATGGATGTTTGAACTGAAACCATTGTTTCCAAAACCAAACTTTCTCCCACCCCACACTCAAAGCTTGAGAGCAAGCTGTTTTCCTGGCCATCTGACAACTGCTGTTCCTGCTGGTTAATGGTCAACTGAGGTCCTTTGCTATCAAAATTGTCATCGACTAAAAAGATGCATTAAAATAATTATTTTAATTATGAAAGGACATAAATGAATGATTGCACCGGTGCACCCTAGGCCAACATAGTTGTCCCACAAAGCAGGGTTGGAATGAAAAAACCCAGCCCAAAAACCAACCCAAATACACCCAATAAACCCAACTTTAAAAAACCCACCTGTAAGTGGGATTTATTGGGTTTTATTGTTTTTTCATATAGAATTTTTCAAAAATTACCCTTTTTTTCAAAAATAAGATCTACTATCAACTGTATTGATTTTTAGGGAGTTTACAGCACTAAAACGGACGCGTTTATTCTTTTCTGAAGAGTTTTCAAAATATGTTGTGATAGAAAAAGCAGTGTTTCGGATCCGTATCATTTTGATGCGGATCCGGAACCTGACTCTGAAACGGATCCAGATCCGAGGTAACTTTTGATTCTGTGAATCGGATTTTCCTGAAGTTAATCCTAAAGTTAAAAATGTCGTCATTACTATTATATAAATGTAAACATTAAATTATTAAAGATAATTTTGAAAAATTTTCGTCATGTAAATAATACATTTACGAACCATTTTGATTTATTTATTCCATGGTTTTGGTTAATTTTTGGCGCTACCCGGATCCATATCAACGTTTCCTGATACGGATCCGGATCCGACCGGATCCGGATCCGAAACGCTGAGAAAAAGGATATAAAATCCCTTCAACATTGCGTGCGTGATCTGAAGTTTTTAGATATTTAATAGTGGTCTTTCTTCTTGAGCATATAAATATATACTGCTTAATCTGAGTAGCCCCACCCCCTTTCAGAAATATGTATCCAAGTGAGAAAATAGAAGTAGTCTGAAATTCATAGATCTACTTTGATAAGTTTAAAGCAGCTGAAAACAAGCCAAAAAAGCAGTACGCAGTGCAAAACGATCCTTTGAGAAAAAAAACTTTCTAAAAATGGGAACAGAAAACCATTTGACTCCTATGTTCGAAATAAAACTAAATCCAGAACTGGAATTTGACCCCTGAAAATAAGAACTGTGGTAAAGTTGTCTCTGATAATAAAGATATGGCTACATTGTTAAACAACGATTTCTGTTCTGTTTTCACAAGAGAAGATCTGGATAACATACCAAACCTTGATAAACTCCCTTCCAATGGTATAATCTTGGACATCTTGTTTACCAGTGAGGAGGTTTAAACTAAGATTGATAATCTAAATTCCTCAAATTCTGCCAGACCTGATAACCTGTCCTCCAACATACTCCAAACCTTTAACAATGTACTCTCTGAACCACTGACTGTGATATTTATTAAGTCTTTCAAGAGGAATTGTGCCACAAGATTGGAGAGATGGAAATATTGCAGCGACCTTTATAAAAGAAAGTAAGAAAGATCCAGGAAACTATTGTCCTATCTCTCTTACTTTAATACCATGAAAGATTAAGGAATCTATCATCAAGGATCAAGTTGTTGACCATTTAGTAAACAATAGTCTATCAAACAAATCTCAGCATGGTTTTATGAAACATAGATCGTGTGTGACAAATCTTTTGAAGTTATTTGAAAAAATCACGCTAGAGAGTGACAATAACATTCCTATGGACATAATTTATTTAGACTTCTCAAAAGCATTTGATAAGGTGCCGAAACACCAATTGATCCAAAATTTAATATCATATAGTATAAATGGAAATGTACTTTCTTGGATTAACAACTGGTTGACAGGAAGAAGGTAAAGAGGGATCATCAATGGAGAAAACTCCACCTGGGAACCTGTACTCTCAGGTGTACCCCAAGGATCTGTACTTGGAATATAAGCTTTTGTAATATTTATCAATGATATAAGACACCTTAACCAAATTTATTAAGATAATGAGAAAGTTTGTAGAAGACACTAAACTTGCACAGTGTATTTATCAGAGAAAGTTTGTGATAACATACAGGATTGTCTTAACCTGCTATGTGAATTGACAGAAAAGTGGGGAATGTCATTTAATGTTTCTAAATGCAAAATTCTTCAAGTTGGACAAAATAATCACAAAAATGAATACTTTATGAACAGAATTAAGTTATCTGAGGTCAAAGTAGAGTAGGATATTGGAGTGAAAGTGTCACATGATTTGAAAACCTCAATTCAGTGCCTAGAATCTGCTAAAACAGCAAATGTATGATACCATTTGGAGTTTTCTGTCTCAGTGTGGTGTCCCTGGACAGCTGTAGACAAAGATGTACTAGAACTGGTACAACAAAGAGCCGTTAATATGATATCTGGACTGTCAGGTAGAAATTATGAAGTTTAACTTAAAGAACTGAGACTTGAATCCCTGGAGAAAAGAAAAATCTGTATCAAATGCTACAAACATTTAAGATTATACATGGTTTTGATGATGTAGAAAGTAATACATGGTTTAATATAGTCGGATCAGGTGAACATAGACTAACTCGTCTAACTGCAGATCCATTAAATCTGATGCCCTAGACTGGAATTGAGAGCCAATTTTTTTAGTCAAAGAGTGGTGAATTCATAGAACAGTTTCCTGGGAGAAGTTAAAAAACGCTTGAAATCCTTAAAACATTTACCACCAATATGCTGGAGACATTGTTTAAGTAATAGTGAAATAGGTACTCAGTGAATCAATAGACTCTATGCAGATGTTTTCAAAATGCCCCTTACTGGGGTCTAGAGATTAATTCACCAATTAACCAAATAAACTAAAAAAAATTGCAGTATTCCCCTATAAATGCCCCCTATGAAGAAGGGAGGTGATATTATTGTATTTGAAGAGTATTTATCAAGAATGTAAGGCAAGGAAAGTCAATTGCGGTTGTGTATACTCTGTGTACATATTGAAACCAGTTCTCTTTGGGGGGAATTTGTAAACAATAATAGATGCATCAGTGTTTGTTAAGTATCCGAGGAGGTTAAAAGCATTAAATTTTGATAATTTTGATAATTCACATAATAGTTTCCTATGACCAGAATATTTCATTGATTTTTTATGTGAATGATGGATCCCATGTCAGGCTTCGACATCCGTCTTGTGTTTACATTAGCGCCCAGAGACAGTACACTGCAGTACTAAAGATGTGTACACTTCTGAAATGACTTTCCTTGCCTTACATCCTTGGTATTTATTATGAATATAGCCTATTATCACAACTATATTATTATTTTTCATAACTTTAAAGTTCACCTATTGCTTAAATAATCTTATTATTATGAATAAGTTGAATTTTATTAGGTATCAACTACTTTCAAATTGAAAACCCGCCCCCCCCCAAAAAAAAAAAAACCCTAGAAACCCCAATGGGCTGGTTTTTTAAACCACCGGGTTTTTTCCAACCCTGCAACAAAGAGATCTCACAACAGACGATCCACCAGAAACAGTCTTTTTTAATAAATCTTAATTTTAACAAAAACAATTTCCTGCTAAAAAAATAAATAAGTATACAAATTATAACTCTCAAAATTTGACAGTTTTTTATGTAAAATGCATTCCTAGTTGGCTGGCAGCAATGGAAAATATGTCCAAGTTACCATCTTGTTTTCGAAAATGCGCAAATTTTTGGTGAAATTTAAGCGAATTTTCTCCAAAAAATTTTCTACCACAATCACTGATTTTACATTCTAACGACTTGTCCTGCAAAAAAAAATATTATGATATTGACGCTAACAATGTTTTAGTTAATATTAAAGAGAGTGTCTGGCTAGACATGGTAGTTGATCTGGGAGTGCAGTATTGTAGTGTTTTTAAAAAAATAATTTGAGATCTACAAGACGTGTGTACGGTGTATAGTTGATAAGTTATAGCACAAAATTGATCTTAAAAATCCTCCTGGCGCTCACACTCCCTTTAAGCACTGCTAACAAGACAGGCAAACACTTGTTCAAATTATTGGTAAAATGAAATATTAATATTTAAGATTTAAAAATTTACCTTGAGTTGCATACAGGAGTGTTGCTTATATTCTGCTAAACTTGATGCTGTTATCATCTTTCTGAAGAACTTTCTGATCTTATTCTGTTAATAAATTTTGATATGATTCCCTTCTTACTACTTTTCAAAATATGAATATTTTGGATTTGTTTCTACCTTTGTAAAGTCCACATTTAAGCCACATATATCATCTTATTATTAAAAAATTACAATTTAATTTCTCTGAGTTCCATAAACTTCTTCCCTGCAAGATTTACATGTGGTGGACAAGGTGACGGGGATCATTACTTGGTTTCCAGGACCAACACCTCCAACACCTCCGACAACCCCTCCTCCTTCACTGAGTTGGACTCTTCCACCAGCTTTTTTAGCCTCCTGACCATTACTAAACATTGATTCGTAGATATTTCTCTATGAGCATTCAATTTGGCTAACTAACCAGTATTCATTTACCAACTTAATCAAAAGATTTGGGGAGGGGAATTGTTATGAAGGTATACCCTAGGTGGGCACAGTGGGCAAATTAATTGTATAACTAATATTCATTAACCAACTTGATAAAAATCTAAAATCTTACGTTGTATTTGGAATTTGAAGAGGCGTTAATTCAACTTTTGGTAAAATTTGACGGATTTTCTTTCTCGGTATTTTTTCAAGACGTCTATAACACTTCTAAAGATTAAACAATTTTAAACAGTGTGCCTTCACATTCACAACGTTAATCAGACTGAATTACAAGTTACTCTCTTTGCTCCATGCAAAAAGGGCAAGGGCCGCTTTACAACGGTACCTTATAAGCTTTGTGGGTTCGTCGAGTACATATGAGTCTGAATACTTATCGAACCACCTTGTTTTTCCAGTGCAATGTGCGCTACGTACACCCCAATTTCTCTGAACTAAACGAAAACACACAGGTTTTAAGAGTACCGTTGTAAGTAGGTTAGTGTCTTCTTTCATGGCGGGTCACTTAAAATTACGACTAGCTAGGATATTTCTTCCTTTTATGAATATGTCGATATACTAACACTTCTCTTTTTCAATATTTCTACAGCATCTTCTTTTCGTCTCTGCAATTAAAAACGAATAATTTAGTGTTTCAAAACGCCAATTGGTTAACCATAATTATCTTAGAAATTGAAACATCTTTTAAAATTGTTTTCCTTAGCTATCCTTTTCCCGCCGATAGTCCAGGGATATTCAGACCGAATGTTTCCGGTTTTCAGGCTGATCTGCTGGAAACTGGTTGGACTGGTTGGAATAGTTGATGCCTAGAAATTAACTAAAAATATTTTTTTTAAATCATATATTATCTTAAAAGATATATTTTCAATTCAACGCAACTCAGGGAGTTTCTAATATTGTAGAAGAGTCAAATAGTGTTTTTCTCATTTGAGACAAAATCCCTTAACAAGATCATGAAAATCTACAACCTATTATCAACATTAACAAACTTACAACTGTTAGATTGTGGATTCAAAGGATTTCCTCCTAATTGAGAGTTAGACAATTTCTGACAGGCTACCATGCGAACATATTCAAAGCCAATTTAACCCACCTATCTCAAAACAAATGCTACAATGCTCGGATATGAATCCCGAGAGAAAATATATCCGAAGATTAAGAGATTTCCAAAACAGGAATTTGGGAGATTTCCCAAATATCCAGGCAAATAGAAAAACTTTACCCAAGAAATTTGGGAGCTTTCTCAAATATCAAGGCAAATAGAAAAACTTTACCCAAGAAATTTGGGAGCTTTCTCAAATATCCAGGCAAATAGAAAAAATCTACAACATCTTTTGACAACATCCATCTTGTAAAATAACGAACGCTGTGCACAAGATTAAAATTTCTAAAACATGTTGCCAAAAATTAAGAACAAGATTAACAATGAAGCTGCAAATTTAGGAAATATCAACTACTGAGGTCGGAATTTTTAAATGATTTAATTCAGATCGCCTGATTCATGTTTTTTTTTGCTTAGACTTATCAAGTTAATCCGACCATGAAACCATTAACAAGGGCCAAAATCAATGAATTTAAGCCACATCGCTGACTTGAAATTTGAACTAAAGATTCAAAGTTAAGATTAAGGAAGGATTTGAATCGGAGATTCAAATTTGAAGCGGTGGTAGACAGTTAAAATTCATTTAATTCGGTTCCATCAGGATTTACAAAATTTAAGTCTATCTATCTCTACATAATAAAGCTCTTCGCTCATCTATCTACATGTTAGCTATAGCTGCCCAACCGGCAGGACCAAATTTGCTCAAATTTATTGAGGGAACCCATAAGTAACCTGGGGTTAACATAAGCTAAAATTTCGGTTTTTTTCTTTAAAATTCGGATTTTTTTAACAATTCAAAAAGTTTTTTATCACTTTTTTATTCCACGGGCAAAGCCAGGCACTTAAGCTAGCATATTTATGAATCTCATTCCTTGTTCAGATATGATTCAATTCGCCTGAAAAAAAAAAAAACTTCAAAAAAAAACAAAAATACGGTAAATACTTAAAGGTTCCAAAATGCATTATTGAATTTAGAAAAAAAGGTTTACCTCAACCTTGCAATAACCTCAATGCAAAAATGTATTTCCCCAACACATGTTTCACAGGCCTAAAAAGAAAATAAACTATACTAAATCGAGTGAAAAAAAAATTTAAAAAAACACGGGCACAGAGAGATCAGAGCTGAAAACTTTAGAATGGAATGTCCTTAATCCCGATCGGTTAATTAATCTGGAGATTAATAACATGAGGAGAACAAGCCATATTTAATCTGGGGATTAAGAAAAAGAGTTGATCAAACATTATCCTGATTATTTTTAGCTTTTTAGAAAGCCTATGACATAAGTAAACGGATTGCATAATATTGGCATACAAACGTCAAAAGAAATTTGCACATTTTTAGTTTTTCTAAATTAAACATTAAGTCATTTAAAATTTTGCAACATTTTGCATATTTAAATGGCATGGTCAAGGACTTTTCAAAAATATATATTTTATCATTTTATGAACATTTTATTTGCAAACATTTTTACTATTTCACTGGATTTTGCAACCAAAATTTTTTGTGTGGCAAATTTGCAATTTTTTTGCAGATTCTAGAAGTAGAGCCTAAAATCTTTCAAATGATGAATCATTTGTCATATTTGGACATCAAACATGGGATTTAGAGGGGGGGGGTTCAATTTGCCCCCCCCCCCGGCGTTTCCTGGTTTTCAAGTACCCCACCAAGGATAGGGTTAAACAAATGGAGCAAAACTAAATGGTTAGAATAGCGCTCCATGCAAACATATTTATAACTTTCAGGGGAAAAACTATTTAAAAGGGGTGAAATAAAGATTCTTCGAGAAAATATGCAATCCTGAGAAAAAAACCAAACTAAGCTTGTAACCCCAAGTACCAAGATACCAAGGAGTATTGAATAAAATTGAGAAGTTTTCTTCTTCTTCAAACTTTTATTGAAAAAATACAACGTAAATATATTTATAAATCACAGGGTTAAAATTGAGAAGTGGTAGACCCAGAGTGTGTCCTAACCTGACCTAACCCTAAAATATAAACTAATCCCTCTCTTGTAATTCATCGCGGCAAGAGCGCTTAACTCCCTTAGGCAACCGCCATACAGGCAATTGAAAGAGAGGAATTAATTTATAATTCAGGGTTAGGTTAGGTTACGACACTTTCTGGGCTGAGCGCGAAGTCTTGTAATTCTACGCGGCATGCGCCGAAAACTACTTTGGCCTTCTGTCTGCAAAATACAAGCTACATACCTGGCTCGGCACTGTATCTAAACAGCAGAGTTTACTGCTAACAAGTTCTTCAACCTGAAGGCCAAGTCTGCTTACTTTAATCACTCCAGACTCATACTTTTCATCAATCGATCGATAAATCAAATTGTTAACAAATGAATGAGTCAATTACCAACAAACTTACCAAACGATCATTCAAATCAAGATGATTTTTTCTGTTAATTTAAAAAAAAGGAAAACAATGGAATACTTTTAAAAATTGACACTTTTTATTAATCATGACAATCTGGGACAATATTCCAAACTTGACTTTGATTGCACACAAGGTATGTGCTATACTAAATTATAAACTTTACTGTTGTGTGCACTACTGAATCTTAAAAAACTTAATTTTATCAACTACGTTTTTGTTTTTAAGTGCAATATTTCAATTGAAAACTAATTAAAAAGAGAAGATTAGACACAAAAAATTATTTTTTGTTTGTTTGTAAAATTAGAACTTGGGAATAAAATGATCAATGATTATATTCCTGATAGAGTTCTGTAAAATCACCCGAACTTAATTCCTGAATTAAAAAATTTCCTCATTTTTTAGATTCATTTCAGACAAAAGTTTTGAAAAATAACTTTAATTTTCTAGGAATTGTAATTTGCGAATAGTTCTTTATTTTTATGTTTCAATTCAAAATTAGGACCTCAAACTAGGTGCGGCTAAATAAAGGCGAAGCATATTAATGATCTTTTTCTTAAAATTAATTTTTTTCTCCGATTGGTGAATAACCTTTAGGATAAAGTCTAAAGTCTAATCTAACCTGGAAACACAATCTACAACATCTTTTGACAACATCCATCTTGTTTCTGAAAAAAGATATTTTTTTCTTTCTGTTCTTGTACTTGGAGCTCAATATTAGATAAAAGTAAATTTAACATTGGCTTGGTGTACACTGTAAAACATGATAATTTAACATTATGCCAATTTTGTATTTCAAATCACACATTCAATATCACAGCTCTACAAATGAAAAACTGCATCTGTATCTAACATCATTTGCAAGCACATTCAATATTTGGAATCAGAATCAGACAGTTTAAAATGATTCGTTTTGACAAGAACGACTGAATTTAACTTAATTTTAGGTTTCAAAATATTCGTTGTACACTGTCCTTATTTGTACTTTGTACAATTTTTCCAAACTTGGTGCCATGAAGGGCTTTATTGTACAGTGTACAGTGTACACTTAGAGGGAGAGACCGGCTGAAAATGGTAGTTGAGCTGAAAGTGAAAGTATTGTAGAGCAAAACTTTAGGATTCATTTGATCCCAATGAGACAAAAAACGTTTCTAACGATCATTTAATAACCCAGACAAAAATGTGAAAAAAAAATATTTTATTGAGTAAAATTATTCGCAGATTTCTACAAAATGTCGCCTTCACAAAACAAAGAAAACCTCCAACAAGTGACCTTAGTGACCCTACCACAAAGAATTTGCATATACCTGCGAGATTTTAAAATGAATTTTAATAACTTATTTCCAATGGTATAACTTCATTATTTTTATCAACTCGTTTTTATACATGCGTCATGCAACTGGTTTGTAGAATAGTGTTTGTTACATGTTTTGTTTGTTATTTAAGAAATGCAAAAAATCGTTTCCTCTGCTGACTGAAACGACGGTGAAATATAACAAACGACTTCAGGCTCTTAATTAAAAATTGTACACCGTAAAAATGTCTCATTGGTATCAAATTGTTTTTCTCTACAGCACTGCACTTTCTGCTCAAATACCATGTCCAGCCGGTCTCTTCCTTTAACACAGAATGAATATTGGCGGATTTTCTTGTTTTCTTTTTCCGCGGATTTACAATGCCGGACTAGGCGCAGGAGTAGGCTTCAGTTTCTTTAATTGATCAACCATACCCTGAAAAAATTCGATAGACTGTAAGCGTAATTTCAAGTAACCTTTCATTAATACAGTGGCATGTTCTATTTACAACGATGCCCTTTACACCTTTTCGCTTGATTAAGGATTTTGTAGACATTCTAATTTATATAGTCAGAAATTAAGTGCCAAGAAACCACGTGAGTATACAATAGCACGGAGAGTAGTGTACACTGTAACAGCGAGTCTCCCGGCACTTAATCTTCAGTTACCTCAGCAGCGTTGCCCACAAAAAAGTACCGTTGTAAATCTAACATACCTCTTTATAAACTTGAAATCACCCGTACAGTCCCTTTAATAAAATTATACATCTCTTTTCTTTCATTTTAAATTTTAAATTCACCTCTTGAATGGATTTTTCCTTCTTTTCTTCATCCGGCATCCTCTGGAAAAAACGTTTATGAAAATACTTAAAATGGACTCATACGGAAAAAAAGTTTATAAAAATACTTAAATGGGACTCATATACTGTGGAATATGTAAGAAAAAGTTATGATTTTGAGAAGTCCAATGAACATAAAACACAAATTGAGCAGGTTTCACATACCCATTTCTTTTAATACATTGAGTTTCAACGAAATCCAATACATTGCTTAAATGTCGTCTTGAACAAATTTAAAGGTCCCACATGAATGGATGGTGTATTTTTGGACCTACGCCCATCCGACCTACTAGCACGTGGTTCTACAGCTCCTATTGGTCATATGCACTGTAGGTCGGATGGGCACTTTTAAAACAGCATAGTGGTGCATCAGACCTGCTATTAGCTGTTGATTGGAAACGTTATAAGTAGGACAGATGCCCCCTTTGGCCTTTTTGTAGGTCGGATGGGCACATTTGTAGGTCGGATGGGCAATTATTGATGGTCAGATGGGCATATTTTGTAGGCCGATCAACATTACCGTCCCACATGGAAAGTCACTGATCAAAATAACAAATAAAAAGTTAAACTAATGGAGAATATTTGTAACCTTGTCTGCTATATGTTTATATATCTTGTTATCCCCTCCAACATAGAACACAGAATATCCATCATACCAGGAGGGTGAAGCACTAAAAAAATAACGTTAAAACCAGTAGGTTTCAAATATCGTTAAAACCAGCAGGTTTAAAATATCGTTAAAATCAGTAGGATTAAAATATTGTTAAACCATTACGTTAAAAAATATCGTTAAACCCAGTAGGATTAAAATATTGTTAAAACCAGTCGGTTTAAAATATTGTTAAAATCAGTAGGATGAAAATATTGTTAAACCATTATGTTAAAAAATACCGTTAAAATCAGTAGGATTAAAATATAGTTAACATCAGTAGGATTAAAATATCGTTAACATCAGTAAGATTAAAATATTGTTAAAATCTGTAGGATTAAAATATAGTTAACATCAGTAGGATTAAAATATCGTTAACATCAGTAAGATTAAAATATTGTTAAAATCTGTAAGATTAAAATATTTTTAAACTAGTATGATAAAAATATTGTTAAAATCAGTCGGATTAAATATTGTTAAACCAATAAAATTAAATATCGTTAAAATCAGTAGGATTAAAATATTGTTAAAACCAATAGGATTAAAATATGTTAGAACCAGTAGGATTAAAATATCGTTGAAATCAGTAGGATTAAAATATTGTTAAAACCAGTAGGATTAAAATATTGTTAAAACCAGTAGGATTAAAATATTGTTAAAAACAGTAGGATTAAATTTGATCGTTACAATCAGAAGGTTCAAGTATAGTTATAATCAGGAATATAAAGGTATCGTTAAAATCAAATTAAAATATCAAAATGATTAGGATTAAAAAATCGTTAAAAATAAGTAGGGTGAAAATATCGTTAAAATTAGTAGGATTGAAACATCGTTAAACTTACCTATCCATATTTCCTCGTTTCCACATCTGGTCCGGGATATATCGGAGGACTAGCCGCGTAACACCCAGGCCCGCTATACGCCATCTATATATATATATATAAAGTTGTAATCTCTGTTTGTCTGTCTGTCTGTTTGTTTGTTTTCCAATCATACATCATGATCCCCTGGAACGATTTGCCTCAACTTTGATAAGGTAATTCAGGAGAACCACGGGAATGTTCTTTGCTTGATTTTACGATGCTCAGTTGAGTGGGTCAACTTTTACAGAGAAAAATAGTATTTACGCACTTTAGTCACAAAATAAGATTTTTTGAAAAGATAAAAAAAATGAACAAATTAGAAAATAAAGGAATATTGTTCTTTAGTAGTTAAAAAAACATTACGGCTTTGAGAAATCAAAATATTAATTACTAGAAATTCAAGGCGCTTCGCGCCCTTCTTTCTAGCCTTAGAGGGCGCTTCGCGCCCATCTTCTAAATCAGTTGTGAACATGTTCTCTTTGTGTACATCGTAAAACAAAACAAAAATAATTCGCGGATTTTTACAAAAAATTTCGCGGATTTTCCAAATTTTTAAAAATTTAATGACGATCGAATTTTGATAGAGACAAATATTTGAAATTTTGATTTTTCATAAACCTTCCCTGGGGTCCCTAGATGTCCCACAAAAAATTTGGGCCCGATCGGTTCAGCCGTTTTGACGTTTATTGGATACAAACAAACAAACAAACAGACAAACAGACAAGCCAAATTTATATATAGATTTTGTTTTTGCAATGTTTTAACTAGAAATGCGGGAAATTGGATGTGTATTCTCTTATTTAACAAATAAAATGTGACTTAGATTATAAATATAATTCAGCAGTTAATTTAGGCTTCATAAGATATTTTACTATCAGTGATTTATTTTGTAAGCTATGAGAGTGAGTTTTGTTATAAAAAGCGGATTATACTGAATAAACGGGAAAGTGGGTTTTGTATCGAAAACGCGACAATGATTCAAATTCAGGTTATGTTTGAAAATGGAAAACCTGACGTTGTCTTAAAACGGTCAAAGGTTTTAATACAAAAAGAAAGCCTTTTACAATTTTGATTTAGAAAATTTATAAAAATTAGGAATTGTTGTCCTTGTGATGCTTTATATATGTTGGTTATGTTTTTATTATCGACTTTTACTGTATGGGAAGGAATCCTAAAAATCCCAGTCATTCAATTTGCGCCCATTTCTAACACTCAGTGCTAGAAATGGACCAAGTGTTAGTTTTAGAACTAATGTCCCCAGTAATTATACGAAAAGAAATTGAGGTGACAATTGAAAAGGAAAAACAGAGATAATGATTGTAAGTTAGAATGTTTTGAAATGTATATATCGTGTTTGTCCAACCTGATTCTTATAGTTCCGTCCTCGGGGTGCTTTGTCAAGTTTAATACGTGAAATCTAGGGTAAACCGGTTTCAATTTTCAATCAGTTAATCAACCAATCAATGGATACGTAATTCAATAAATTAATTCATGGATACATCAATAAATTACTAATTAAATCATTTTATTCGTAAACCAATCGATAAATCAGCGTATACGTTAATCAGTAAATCAAACAATCAACAGTTTAATTTATCAAACAATAATTAATTCATTAAGTAAATTAAACAATCGATTACTGAATCCACCTTCAATAAGTAACGCATTCACAATAGTGTTAAAGAATCAATAAAGGGAAAGGTGGAGATGTCCTATTTGATGCCTTCATTTCTAGTTCAAATCTTTCAACTTATTGGATACACGCCTAATTGGGTTCGAATTACAAAAAATATTTCTTTGTTTATTACTAATGACCTTTAATGACCTCTAATGAAATATAATAATCTCGACAAATAGAAAGTGTTTATGCATATCGAACGAAATTTAGGAACCCAGGCAATAAAGTTTGATATGAAAAAAAGCCATAGTTTAGACATTTTCAATTTTGAGATCATTAGAAGGTCAAATATTTGATTCGTTGCTCCTACTGTATTGTCTGGATTTAGTTTAATAAGCATTAAGCCAAAGTTTAAACATTTCAATTTAGAGGTCATTAAATGTCATTAAAGGTCATAAGTGTCATTTTTTTGAGGGGAGGGGGGTATTTGAACCCAAATTAGGCGTGCAACCAAAAAATTGAAAGATTTGAACCAAAAATGAAGTTAGGGACCCTCACCAAATAGTACATCTCCACCATCCCCTTTAAAAATCTATCAATAAAATATTTTATTTCAATAGTCATTATATTACAAGAGCATTAATCAAACATTCAATAAAAGTAACAAATCAAATCAGTAAATCAATTACAAAATAGCAAATCAATTTACCGACCATCAATCAATTATAACAAATCAATTAGCAACTCAATCATAATCAAATAGTAAATCAATCAATCAACAATGATTTCAAAATTTCGCAAATTTTTAAATTGTGTGAAACCCGTTTCCTGACGTAAACAAACTTAATGTGAGCCATAATACGGAGGAGGTTTACAAACTTTATATAGTTCAGCAATCCTTCAATACGCTTCCCTGAAATTAATTGCATTATTATTATCATCATTATCATCATTATCATCATTATCATCATTATCATCATCATTATCATTATTATCATCATTATCATCATTATCATCATTATCATCATTATCATCATTATCATCATTATCATCATTATCATCATTATCATCATTATCATCATTAACATTATTATCATTATTATCATGATTATCATGATTATCATGATTATCATCATTATCATCGTTATCATCATTATCATCATTATCATCATTATCATTATTATCATTATTATCATCATTATCATTATTACTATCGTTAATATTAGCATCATTTTTAAAATCATTATTAGTAAATCGGTCAAGGATTTCCTGAGTTATGATCGGACAAAAACATTCAAAGAAGCACCCAAACAGAGATTGCTACTTTTTTAACATTATGTACACTATTTAAAATATAAGCAAATCAAAAATTCCCTTGAATACTATTTATTAACAGTATATAGGTACACAATTATTTGAAAAATAAAAAGCGATATTGGTGGGGGGGGGGGGGTGCATACATTTACCTGATTTTATGTTTTCCTGAAAAACCATGTTTGGATGGTAGAGGGACCAATCTGTTTTCCTCACGAACAAATTTGTTAACTCGTAGGTTAACTCAAAGGATATCTAAACAATATTAAATTATAAAGTGAGGCCCACAAAACAGTGGAAAAGTACAAAAAACAGTGTGCGACATTTAGCCATGCCCACACCTAATAATAAACGTTATTAGTGAATAATTAAAATTAAAATCGTCAAATACACGTATTTCCGTATCTTTTCCCATCGGGTTTTACATCTTCAAGAATCCCCCCTCCGCCGGAGGGGGGGAGGGGGGGATTATTTATGCTCTCGTGAAAAAAAAATAAAAATTTGACATGGAAAGTGAGGTTTTTATCATTTTTTAAACTTTTGCATCTATCAACTCATCTTACACGCAAAAATGTTAAGTAAGGGGCGGAATTATTATAATTAAAAAATATGCACCCTTGCTACTGAGTATTTATAAAGACGTAACGTCGATCTAAATATAACTTACTTTTTCTAGATCTGGTTTCTTTTCGTTTTCTGGAGCTCTCTCAGATTTTCCCGTTCCAGGCTCCACCAGGGAAAGTCTAAATATGTTAAAGGGGCTGTAATCCGTATCTCAAGTAAGTTTCCATAAGTAAAGAAAGATATCCGATTTGTTGCGGTATCTAAATATTACAGATTTATGAAATATCTTTGTTTTCTAGCTTATTGTGGAATCTGTATTAAATGTACATGCGAATTCATTCCTTCGAGTCAAACAAGGAAATAATCAGAATTCATCACTCTTTATTAAGAAAATCGAGACGATATCTTCGTCGTTCATACTCCGATAAAAATGTTGAGGACACGGTTGTGAATCGGACATGCCAACCAATGAATGAAGAGTAACTTGGTTGGAAATTACATCTCCAGTGTCAAAAAAAGAATTATTCAGAATTTCAAATGTTTTGAGAACATTTTCGTCTGCTTTAAACAATTTTTAAACCTATAAATTTTTCATATTTTGCGTTTTTGCTTTTCTGTTTTGTCTTTTATTTTAGAATGTCAGACAATATTTTACTATACATAAACTAAGGATGAGGTAGGATTATGAATAGTGGGAAGTAATTGATCTCGGTATGACTAGTTCATCTACTTCTTGCTATTCATCAATTCTGACTTCATGATTATCGTAATTTAGTTCGTTCTCGAACTGTGGAATAGGAAGCCTACTGTTAGACTAAAGTTATGATCTTAAATGGTGGGAAAAAAGAAACACAGCAATTGTTCAAACCCATTTCACATTGATGAAACTATTTGCTTTATCCATCCAAATACATCCAATACAATGATATTGCTTAAATGTAGTTTTCCTATTCAACAGTTTTCCGAGTCCCACTGTAGTGAAGAAATGTTCATTAACAAAGATTCTGGATGAATTTTATGATTGTTTACATTGGAAAAGGTTGAAAAGGCAAAGTAATTTTAACACTGGCCGAAAATTTTGGACATATTTGAGCAATGAAAAATTAAAAACTTAAAGCTGGAAACAAAATTTTACCCTCTTAAAATTTGTGTTTTCAAATAAATTCATTCCTTTTCCTTGTCGCGGGAAAAAATAACTATGACATACTGAGCAGGGTCTGGGGTGAGGGGAATATTTCTCTTCACAATGAAGATGTATACCCTTAAATTTAAAGTACCTGCTTTCTGACGGCGTGAACTGATATAATTTGTGGATTTTGTCACTGGGACTTATTTTAAATAAAATCTGGACAGAGCAAAAACATTGAAACTTAACTTTAGCAAGCTTTGAAATTTCCTAAAATCGGTTGAAATATTAAAATAAAATAGTCGAAAATAATGGTAGCAATTCTGATTTCTGATGTTTTAGAAGATAAAACAATTATTCCAATGCAACTTTTATGTCACTAGAACTTGAAATCCTACATTTTCTTTAGATTACTATTTGTTAAATTTAATTTTTAAACCAATATCAGAAATTACTACCGGGTGTCTCTGAAAAAAGTGTGCTTAGGCTTTTTAGCCTACTAAACACATGTATATTGTGTTAAAAAGTACTTCTAGTCGGTACAAATCCCATAAATCTCTTTCATCGATGTTTAGTAAGATAAAAAGTCTGAGCACACTTTATTCAGAGGCACGCTGTACTTCTGTAACATTTTTTTAAGTGAATGTTTCACTTGGGGGGGGGGGGGTTTCAAGAAAATATACACTCCTATAAATAGGACCGCAAGACTAAGTTTAAAGACAGAACATGATGTTTTCAGCTCCCTGAGTTTTCTCTAAAATTCTATTTGTTGATGTAGGAAAGAACGGTGCACTCCATAGATCCTCTTTAGAGAGAAGCTGTGACCTATTTGGTTTAAATGGTTTTACTGCTGTCTGTAAACTACGTGCCATGCCACAATCTGAACAATCCAATTATTTTATTTTAGTAAAAATAATCAAAATAAACAAAAAAAAAGTTTTTATGAAGTGATATGTCCGACTCACAACGGTATCTGAACAATAAGATCGTCGTTTAAATAATTATTAACTATTATGTATCATGCAAAGAAAAAATGTGTAAATAGTTCATTAAAATTCCTGTAAAACGCGGTCTACGCTGCGTACAGTGTGAAATAAACAGCTGATGCATTTCTCAGGTATCCCATGACATTTACATTAAAAGTGGTTTCTAAAAACATGATTTATAATAACGTTTATTTATCCTTTGCATCTTTTAGATTAACAGAGCATCTTGATTGTTCTAAAAGTATATTTTATTCTGTTAATTTTAGAAAAGAAAAAATTAATATTTTTAAACTTAAAACGTCTTGCAAACAAATTGTTTAATCTGCAAAAGAGATTTTATGGCTTAATAGCATGAGTCCGAAAATCATAATGAATCAAAGTTTCAAGGGTACCGTTGTGAATCGGGCTTTGCGGGTCTGTCCTAGAGAACGATTTTTGGACCCCCCCCCCCATCCTATCAATTTTATACATGGCCACTTTTTACACAATTTTCAATTAATTTCGTATTTATTTAGAGTTAGGTTAGGTTAAGACACTTTTTGGGCTGAGCGCTGCGGCTAGGACAAACTAGGGGGCCGAGCGCTGCGGCCATATGTCTTACATTTAAGATTTATGTACAAAATTGTTAGGAGGGGGGGGGGCGGGGGGGAGGGGCCAAAAATCGTTCTCTAGGAAATTACCGGCTTGGCCATCTTTGCATAAAGAGTCACCTGAAATTTCGTTTTCAGTCCCTTTAGTGATTCTATAAATAACCTGTTATCATTGATTCATATTGTGATAAAGTTTGTTGAGTAGTTGTTGGAATTCTTCCGGCGGCCTGACGACCCAGAACACGCAACATTTTCTCTGAAAAATCATTAAAAAATAAATATTAAGATCTCTCAAGAAATTGTGATAAAATCCCCAAATTGGCAACTCTGTCTGAAATCTATAATTATTTAAATCGGTTAAAATAAAAACCAAATTTTAATTGCAAATTGGCAGCATGACAATTTTTGTGGGAATTCGCTAAATCTCAATAAAACCTGAATATTTGTCAAGGATTACTATTTTATCAAATAATAAGTCTCGATCATAGACGATTATTAATTTAGAGTTCTTCTTTTCCAAGTTTCGCTGAATTTGTAATATATGAATGCCCCGTAACTTTCATAAAAATTATCAATCGATTAAGCACCTTGCAGATGTAATATTAAAAGGGCATGGGGTGAAGGGAGCAGGAGGGGGGGATAGATAAAACTCCTATGAATGCGCGAATACCGGATAATATTTTCTTAATTCTCTCTCTCTATGACAGCATTTTTATGGTGAACAAAATAAGTCCAGGTGGGAGAGGGGGGGCAAAAAAAATTTAAAAAAGGTATTAATATTTTTTCAAAAAAGGGGTTTTAAGGGGGGGACCAAAAAAAATTTTTGCGCGCTTACGCACGTAAATTGTGCCCCCCCCTAAACAAAAGCCCTCGTACGCCCCTGATTAATTATCATTATTTTGGATCCACAATTGAACTACTGACGTTTGATTTAAATTAATCGTTTGAACTATTGTTCATTCTAACTACTGATAATAACGTAATTTTCTGTAGTTATTTCAACACACTATTTACTTATTTAAACAATTAAAAATAAGAGTTTAAAATTTTTATATCTCATAATTTATAAAGGGATTGACAATCATCACAAAACATCCCTAGAAACCAGCAATGCTTGATCCGCTCTTTTTTTTATCTCGATATCAAATAAGGCTTAAATCCAACCAGTTATGGTCTCCTGACATAACTTAACCTGCAATAGCCAACCAAATCCGACCTATCTGCATTGGTCAGGTTCGGACTGGTAATGTTCCGACCAGTTATATCTCCTGACTTAACTCAACCAATCTCGACCAAATCCGACCTAAGTGGATTAGTCAGGTTAAGAACAGTATGAGACCAGTTAGGTTATTCGACCTAACCCGACCAAACACGACCTAGGGGGACTGGTCATGTTCCGACCAGTTTGGTAATCTGACGTAACCCGACCGAACCTGACCTAACACGACCTAAGGGGACTCGTCATATTGCGACCAGTTTGGTAATCTGGCGTAACCCGACCTTTCTCGACCTAATGGGACTGGTCGCGCGACGTCGCTGGTTTCTAGGGTATGAAAAAGTAAAATTATTAGGTTTAGCTTGTATTTCTGTATTTCCTATCGTTGTGTAGATTAACAGTACATGTATCCACAGTCCTGAAACTCTTCAATATATAATTCTTTTAATTCTACTTTAATCAGCTTTGCCAGTCTATCTTAAAATACATTCTGCGTAAAATAGAAATAGTTAAAATATAACAGATTATCAACAATAGTAATTTTATGTCACAAAAACTTGGAGATTTAGATGTCATATTACAAAACATTCAGGCTGTTTTTTAAGCTTTATTTAGCAGAACAAAAACCAGTGAAGGCAAGGTAAAATGCTGAAAAAGTAATTAACATTTGTGCACTGTAGTACAAAACAAATATTTAATACGTAGCTTTGAAATCCTAGTCATGACCAAAGACTTAAAAATTGCAATTAAAAAAATATCTAAACAAAAAATTTTCTCACATTAAAGAGAAAAATAGAGTTTGTAAAATATTGACATCAGGGTATGTGATATATACAAAACTAAGAAACACATTTAACTTTATCATTACATTTGTATAATTTTAAAAACAAATTAACTTTTAAAAACAAAGTTAACTAACGCTCATGCTTATTCTTAACATGTCTTTTCAGATACTTTGCTTGTGTTGCAGTATACCCACAAAGCGAACATAGATATCTCAATTCTTTATGGTAACTTTCTACATGTCTCTTTAGAGCACAAGTTGAGGATGCAGCAAACTCACAATCGGGACAAGGATATCTCACTCCTTTATGTTTACTTTCAACGTGTTTTTTTAAATCACTTGCTGAAGTTGCCGCATATTCACATTGCAAACAAGGATATCTTAATCCTTCATGTTTACTTTCAATATGTCTCTTTAAGTGACTTGCTCTTGTTGCAATATGCTCACATTGAGAACAAGTATGTCTCACTCCTTCATGTTTAATTTCAATATGAATCTTCAAATTACTTGCTTGATTTGCAATATACTCACATTGAGAACAAGGATATCTCACTCCTTCATGTTTATTTTCAATATGTTTCTTTAGATGGCAGGCTTGAGTTGCAATATACTCACACGTATGGCAAGGATATCTCCTTCCTTCGTGTTTATGTTCAACATGTCTCTTCAAATTCCTTGTTGTTGTTGCAAAATATTTACATTGGGAACACGGATAACTGTTTTGACTTTTCCTGATTCTCTTTGGTTCAGATTTCAGAAATTCTAATTTGTATTCCAGGTTTTCTTCTAGATAAAAGTATATACCTTAAGTTTGTTCATGCAGAATTTATATATACATTACATATTAGATGTTTTTAACCTATTTTTTCTATTGTAAACATTATAAACACTTAATTCTAATTTTTTTTAAATTCCAACAAACTCTAGGGATATATGTTTTCTTTAAAAAATCATTCCCCTGCTCCATTAAATAATCAGAAGTTAGGTAATTTTTTATTTAATTAAATAAATTGGGGGAAAAAGTACTTATACCCCTTAGTCTAAAGCTAAGAATAGCATGTGGCTGGCCAATCTTCTTGACCTTTTACCCATCCCTAGCTCTTCGGTCATTAAAAAACAAAGTAAATAAAGGGAAATTGAAAGGATAAAACGATTCGAGAGAGTTACATGATTTTGTTCTCGGTTGAAATTCAAAAGTTTGTTATTTTAAACATTGATACTTTACCACCCCCCCCCCGTCACCTCTAAAAAACCTCATTCACTTTCAAAAAAGGTACACTTATTAAGATTACCTTTTATATCTGCATTTTCCAGCTTTATGTCATCTTCAGGTATATTCACAAAACATGTTTCCTCTATAATAGAAGTCATCTCAGATTCCTTGAAATCTACTTCTTCCTTTATAATCTCCGCCATTCTATCTGAAAAATAAATTAAACATTCCAAAAGATCTAAAAAAAATGGCAGGATTTCTTGCTGTTCAGTGTTCGTACGTATTGAATTAGTTCAAATTAGTTTAAATAAACAAATCAAATCACTTGAAGGAAATTAAGACTTTTTCATGCCCAACCTTGCAACTTTTATTTTCCTAAGCTATAAATTGAACAAGCATTTTAAAATATAAAAGTCGGGCGTTGTTCAGAGGTTCACGTTAATAATTCTAGCATTTCTAAAATATTTTAAAATGAAAGATCTGATTTTCGCGGGAAATTTAAATTTTTCATGTTTGGCTAAATAGGTTGTTTAAATCATTAAGTGGGAATACAAAAAAATACAACAATTGTTATGGAGAAAAAAAAAACAATAAATGAATTAGTTAGTTCTCAAATTAATTTTGCAAATAGCAATATATAACACACATGTTTATTTCTGATCTGTCTGCTCGGAATAATTAATAAAGTTAAAAAAGACTCAATAATATCTCACTCGTTTGTGTTGATTTTCTATGTGCTTCTTAAGATAACTTGATCTAGTTACAAACTCACATTTAGGACAGGGCTATCTGACTCCTTCATGTTTACTTTAATATGACTCTTCAAGTGACTTACTCTTGTTGCAAAATATTCACATTGATAACAAGGATAGCTCACTCATTCGTGTTTACTTTCGATATGACTCTTCAAGACACTTAATCTAGTTGCAACATGCTCCCATTGATAAAATGAATAGCTCACTCCTCTGTGCTTACTTTCAATATGTCTCTTTAGATTCCTTGTTGTAGTTGCAGAATAATCACATTAAGAACAAGGACTCCATCGTGATTACTTCCAGTATGAATCTTTAAGAGACTTGCCCTACTTGCAGCATATTCACACTGGGGACAGGGATATCTCACTCCTTTGTGTTTATTTTCAGCACGACTTTTCAGATTCAATTCTGTAGTTGCCGCGAATTCACAATCGGGACAAGGATATCTCACTACTTTGTGTTTAACTTCAACATGACTCTTCAGAACCCTTGCTGTAGTTGCCTACATTCAGTGCAGGGATATCGGACTCTCTCATGTTTAATTTTGATATGACTATTTAAGGGACTTGCTCTTTTTGCAACATGCTCTCATTGAGAACAAGGAACCCCACTCCTTCGTGTATACGTTCAACATGTTTTTTCAGATCATTTGCTTCAGTTGCCGCATATTCACATTGCAAATAAGGATATCTAACACCTTAATGTTTATTTTCAACACGTATCTTTAGAGTGTCTGCTCTAGTTGCAAAAAACTTACATTCCGTACAAGGATATCTGGATCCTTCATGCTACTTTCGATGTGACTCTTTAAGTAGCTTGATCTTGTTGCAACATAGTCACTTGGAGAACAAAGATATCCCACTCCTTTTTGTTTCCTTTCAATTTGTCTCTTCAAAGTGTCTGCTCTAGTTGCAACAAACTCACATTCAGGACAAGGATACCTCATTCCTTCATAAATTTGTCAACAAGAATCTTCAGATGACCTGCATGAGTTGCTATATACTGACATTTAAAACAAGGATATCTCACTCCTTCGTGTATATTTTCAACATCTTTCTTCAGATTCCATGTTGTTGTTGCACATAATTAGCATTGAGAACATGGATATCTGCCCTGAATTATCCTGATCCTCCTTGGTTTAGATTGCAGCGGATCCTAATCAAAATCCAGGTTTTTTTTCTGAATATTTAAATAAATATTATACTTAAAAGTTTCTTTGTGCTGAACTTAAGTAAATATATTACATAAATGACATTTGCAATCTGAATAATTTCGACCCTCACCTCAATTTTATTTAAGCTATCAAAATTCCCAAGGTTCTAACGAGTTCTCATATCATATGTGGAAACAAATCAGCTAAGGAGTTCGATAATTATGACCAACCCATACAATCATACAAACAACTGGTTTTAAAACTGCAGAAAGAGGTAAAAATTAAAATTCGCCAAAATAAAAAATGTAATCAGCTAGGGCTAGGTTGCTACAAGAATCAACAGATAAATATTAACTCGACCTCAGCTGGGAAGATATGATTTCAGGTTTTATTAAGTAACAAGATTCCAGAAGTATAAAAGGTTGTTAATCAGTAAAATTATAGAGGTTACCTTGTATTCCTGTAATTTCCTTCTTTATATCATCTTTATATATGTTGCAGCATATAAGACCTTATAAATTGGATACTGATGAATTATTGAATTACCTATATCTTCGTTTTCATGTTTAATAATTAGCTCAGTAAGAAAATCAGTATCCTCAAATACAGGTTTATTCTCTGCACATTCCTGTATTCCAGTATTCAATACATATAAATATATAAACAAAGTTTACTCAATGTATAAATTTTTTTATAATTATTGCCCCCCCCCCTTCCATCATTCAAACACCCTTGTTCAATATTCTTTGAAGATTTTCCGAGATTTTTTTCTAAATAATTTCAACAATTTTCCTAACATGGTCATTTGTGCATCCCCCTCTGTCCTGGTTGCAATCTAGGAATCTATTCTAAAGCTAAAGAAGAATATTATGTTTCTATACATTAGGCTTGAGAGTGGACACGCCACTAACAAAACCTTTAATAAAGGATTTTAAATTTATCTTTACAGTAACTATAAAAGAAATCTTACTTAGAGTTAAATAAAGGGAAAAATTAAGGGATAGAAACAATTGCAAAACGTAAGAATTATAGGGTTGTTTTCAATATTTGAATTTTAAATATTCCCTCCTCAGCAACATTTAAACAAAGACCTCCCCCCCCCCCCCTGCTGAGGGAGGGGTTGCAGAGGCGTGCAGACAGAATGGTGGGAGGCTTGGTGACGTCACGGAGGCTGGGAGACCAGTTTTGCGGGGCCTGGAGGTAATTCTGCAAATCCAGAGGCTCGGAGGTCATTTAAGCAGGGATCATGGCGCCTCTGCACCCCCTCCCTCCCCTGCTACTAAACACAATTCGCTTTAATTCTGTATGAAAATTAAGCTTATTTTGATTACAATCTATTTCTCTATTTTCCAGCTGTATTTCATCTTCAGGTATATCAACAAAACATGTGTTCTCTAGAGTTGAGGATATCGCAGATGATGAATACGAATGTTATGAATTTGATATTTTTGATACGAATGTTGGGTTTGATTGTTTATCTGATCTTGATACTTGGATACGAATGTCATGATAGGCTTGCTACGAATGTTGAAAAGGATGGATACGAATGTTATTAATTTGATATAGGTTGGGTTTGATT
>NW_019397335.1:0-78775 GCF_000591075.1 Eurytemora carolleeae
GCCTTCTACGGTTCTGCTCCAGACTGCTCCTTGATGTTCTGAAGATTCGTCAATATCAGCAGTTTAGAAGCTCCCTAAATCCTCCCACAGAAACTAACTACACAGTAATAACGCTCCCATATATTCCATAACAAGTTTTTACCATGAAATAAACATTTTTCAACCCCCACCATGTATCATTTAGTTAGACTTAAGGTTTAACAATCAATCTATTCAATCAGAAACTATTTAGTTGAAAATTAATTTTTTTTCATTATTAAAATCTATTAACGTATACATCAATTGTTTTCTTCATTTATCCCTTTATTAAAAACAAAATTTAAAAAAATGTTTTTTAGCCTCCGATGCCTGAGTGTAGAGTTAGGGTCATAGAAGAGGCTTATAGGAAACCTTTTCTTAACCTATATTTAGATTATCTCAAATATTTATCCAAAGCATACTTCATTTTTTTATTTTTAAATTTACAGAAGATTTTAAGATGATAATATCTTAAACAATGATAAATCTCAAGAAAAGCAAAAAATGGGAGCTATATTTAAATGTTTTTTCTTTCTTTTTTCATGGATAAGTATTCTGATTCTTCAATACAAGCTTTCCGGGTAGAGCATAGTTTTCGATGTTAATCTTAATGGTCTTGTGGTGTAAAGAGAAGAAAATAAAAATCCTTGTTAGCAAATATTTACAGCGTGTTCGCTAGTTCAAACTGCAATTGGAAAATTTTGTTTGTTTGAACACAACACGTTGATATTTGGCTCATGTTTAGACACAACACGTTGATATTTGGCTCATGTTTGAACACAACACGTTGATATTTGGCTCACGTTTAAACACAACACGTTGATATTTGGCTCACGTTTAAGCACAACACGTTGATATTTGACTCACGTTTAAACACAAAACGTTGATATTTGGCTCACGTGTGAACACAACGCGTTGATATTGGGCTTACGTTTAAACACAACACGTTGATATTTGGCTCATTTTTAAACACAACACGTTGATATTTGGCTCATTTTTAAACACAACACGTTGATATTTGGCTCACGTTTAAACACAACACGTTGATATTTGGCTCATGTTTTAACACAACATGTTGATATTTGGCTCACGTTTAAACACAACACGTTGATATTTGGCTCATGTTTAAACACAACACGTAGATATTTGGCTCACGTTTAAACACAACACATTGATTTTTGGCTCATTTTAAACACAACACGTTGATATTTGGCTCACGTTTAAACACAACACGTTGATATTTGGCTCACGTTTAAACAAAACACGTTGATATTTGGCTCATGTTCAAACACAGCACGTTGATATTTGGCTCACGTTTAAACACAACACGTTGATATTTGGCTCATGTTTAAACACAACGCGTTGATATTTGGCTCATGTTTAAACACAACACGTTGATAATTAGCTCACATTTAAACACAACATGTTGATATTTGGCTCACGTTTAAACACAACACGTTGATATTTGGCTCATGTTTAAACACAACACGTTGATAATTAGCTCACATTTAAACACAACACGTTGATATTTGGCTCATTTTTAAACACAACGCGTTGATATTTGGCTCACGTGTGAACACAACACGTTGAAATTTGGCTCACATGTTAACACAACACGTTGATATTTGGCTCATTTTTAAACACAACACGTTGATATTTGGCTCATGTTTAAACACAACACGTTGATATTTGGCTCACGTTTAAACACAACACGTTGATATTTGGATCACGTTTAAACACAACACGTTGATATTTGGCTCATGTTTAAACACAAAACGTTAATATTTGGCTCACGTGTGAACACAACAGGTTGAAATTTGGCTCACGTTTAAACACAACACTTTGATATTTGACTGACGTTTGAACACAACACGTTGATATTTGGCTCACGTTCAAACACAACACGTTGATATTTGGTTCACATTTAAACACAACACGTTGATATTTGACTCACGTTTAACAGAACACGTTGATATTTGGCTCACGTTTGAACACAACACGTTGATATTTGGCTCACGTGTGAACACAACACGTTGACATTTGGCTCACGTGTAAACACAACACGTTTAAAAAAAATATTATTATTTTATATACGACATTTGGTTGCAAGGATTTAGGGATTGGAAAATTAGATTTTGTGGCAAAGACTCAATTCCTTTCTAGTATTATCTAAATAAAGAATTTGGTTTTAGCTACAAACTCAAAATTTTTAACCCCTTAGCTTTGCAATCTGAAGGTGTAAATTTTTGATATTTTTTAAACAGACTACTTGATGTAACTGCATTCTAAGTTTGAAATATCCATGGTCTACGAGACATAGAATTAGATAGATATAGGGATTAGAAAATCAGAGTTTGTGGCAAAAACTCAATTTTTCTTTCCTTTCTCATACTTTAGTGCATAAAATCTAAACTAGAGAAGCTAAGTCACAAAGTCAAATATTTGATGTCGCATACATTATCTTCTCTATAATGGAGTGTGCAAAGGACAAAGTTCTATGTACAATTGCCTATTTTATTAAGTAAAAGAAAAATATTTATTGCGCTTGAAATATTTTAATACTTAAAGCAAAGTAAAGGATTGAGTTTAGGAAGCTTGATAAATCAGGAGATGGTGTTGTTACCATTGAGGATCTCAAGGGAGTCTATGATGTCAAGGTAATAACCAGGGGCGGGCGGCTAAGGGGTTCCCCCTTCCGGACCACAAACAAGTTTTAGATAAAAATTATTTTATTTAGTTTCTAAAAATAGTTTTGATCTTTATAAAGTTTAACTCCTCAACACAATTTTCCATCATAGAGCTTATCTTTTAAACTGAAGTATAGTTCCCGATGGGAAAGAACAGTGTAAAAAATAAGAGTGACTCATTAAAAAAATGTTCTAGAACCATCTGAAGTATTTGTATTTTCTAGAACCATCTGAAATATTTGAATATTCTAGAACCATCTGAAGTATTTGTATTTTCTAGAACCATCTGAAATATTTCTAGAACCATCTGAAGTATTTGTATTTTCTAGAACCATCTGAAATATTTGAATATTCTAGAAGGATCCTTAATATTTGAATATTCCAGAAGCATCCTAAATATTTGAATATTCTAGAACCATCCTTGATATTTGAATATTCAAAAAGCATCTTAAATATTTGAATATTCTAGAACAATCTGAAGTATTCGAATATTCTAAAACCATCCAAAATATTTGAATATTCTAGAACCATCCTAAATATTTGAATATTCTAGAACCATCCAAAATATTTGAATATTCTAGAACCATCTAAAGTATTTGTATATTCTAGAACCATCCTAAATATTTGAATATTCTAGAACCATCCTAAATATTTGTATATTCTAGAACCATCCTAAATATTTGAATATTCTAGAACCATCCTAAAATATTCTAGAACCATCCTAAATATTTGAATATTCTAGAACCATCCTAAATATTTGAATGGTGACTGTACTGAAGAAGAATTGTATCTCAAGTTCTTAAACAACTTTGAGACCAACGGTATAACCGAAGAGGTAAAATTTTATTTTATTTTCACCAAACTTTAAAAAAAAATATATATACAATAAAATTGTTACTTTTCAGGTTGGTGTTCAGAAAGATGGAAAGGTAATTTTTCAAAATAAAAATCGAAAATAATTTAATAATTAGTTTCTGTCAGAAAACGTTCCGACTTCAGGATAATATGTATATATTTTGTTCTGATATAAAAATAAATATAAATCTGAATTACAACATAGTTATAGCATATCTAAAATATTCCTTAATATTTTTCAATTATTCTTATCAATAATTTGGAAAATTAGAGATGGGTTGGATATAACTAAATAATCTAAAAATCATCAAAATAAATTCATTTATAGTATAGTATTATTATAAATTCTTAACAATTTAATTTTTCCTCTTTCCACAAGAAAAAAAATGTCAAGAAATATAAAATCCCATTTTGATTTTTTAATCAGGCACTTTTCTATTGCCAACATGTGTTAGGCCGTTCATGTCAAAACGTCATTTTTTACATAATACTGTGCTGCGGTTTTATAATATGGACATAAAAAATAAAGTCTTTAAAGATTTATCAAATTTATTCATTTGATCCAGTAAATAATAAACTCTTTAAATCAATAATCAATCGAAAAAATATTTTCAGCGATGTTCTAAATAACCCAAACTAAGTTACCTATGCTGAATGCCCACCCTGAACTAACGAGAGAGAGAGAAGCATTCGGTTTCTTTTATTTGAAATCAAACATGTTTTCGTCTATAACTCAACAGTCTTTAGACTTACAGATTTGTTTATTTTATACTTTTTCATTCAAAATGTATATGCCAATAAAAAAGTATTTAAGATAAAAGGCTATAAAATTATGTATAAGGGGTCATATTTTGATCGAAAGTCACTGTTTTCTGAAATATTGAAAGAATCGTTAAATCCACGTGTGCCACAAGCTTTTTCTAATGTCAAAGACGACTTTGAAGTTATCAATCAATTCATACTATTCCAGGTTATTTAGACTATCACTATATAAGAAAAAAATTTGATTATATTCTAGATCACTAAAGAAGAGTTTATCGACTACTATCGTGGAGTAAGTGCCTCAGTTGATCTGGATGCATATTTCGATCTGATGATCAGAAATGCATGGAAACTTTAATTCAAGTCATCTTCAGTACACTGACATATTATCATACACAAGTGCTAAGGATCAATTCCATTTTAATCCGGAAATGGATCTGTTTCCGCAATTTTTTTTGGATTGATCATGGTTAGAAATAAGAAGCGTTTTTCCAATCATTTATTAGTCAACACCTGAGACTTGTATCTTTTTGGTTTATATTTTGCCACCTTATTCCGTATCCGTAGATCCCAATATCTTTGTGGATCCGGATCCGGAACCAAGGAGCCAAAATATTGCAGATCCGGATCCTAAGCACTAACATACACAAACTGCACATTTATTGCAATTTTACTTTAAATATGTTTGTTGAAAACTTATCCTTTTAAATAAAAAATGTCCATTTTAATTTTTTTAATTAATGTGTGTTGAGGATTAAAAATAGGTAAAACTAAACCAACTTATTAAGTCTTTCTATATAATAAAGCTCATCGCTCATATATTTGTTTCTATGTAGCTATAGCCGGTCAAACTGCTGGACCGAATGGGCTAAAATTTGTAAAGGGAACCCATGGGTGGCCGGGGAGTAACATAGGCTAAACAAATTTCGACATTATTTTCTCAAAAAATCAGATTTAAAAAAATCGATTTAAAAAAAATTCCACGGGAAACGCCGGACACTTCAGTTAGTATGCAATTATAAAGCTCTTTCCTCATATATATGTATATATATGTAAGCTATAGCTGGTCAACGGCGAGACAGAATGGGCTGAAATTTTTTGAGGAGACTCCTGGTTTCCTGGGGGTAACATAGGTCAAAAAAAAATCATATTTTTTCTTCAAAAAAATTCGATTTTAAAAATTTATTTCAGCTAGTGAATTCTATTAATCCTCTTTAATCATCTGAAATTTTGTGTTATGATTGCGAACTTTAGATCAAGCCTTGTGCAGATTGCAGATTGCAGATTGTGCAGATAGCAGATTGCAGATTGCAGATCATACGGATTGATTAAATTCCTCTTCGATATACAGTAAAGGTTATACCCTGCAGGGAAAACTTTATACTTGAAGGATCTCAAGAACTTATTTTCAAATTTTATACTTGTGATCAAGCGTACACGATTAACGATATATCACACGAAAGTTTCATCCTTTAACATTCTTTATTAATTAATTAAACTTTTTGATGAAGTTTCTTCAGCTCAATAAATATGGTGAGAGAGTTTATTTTTACAAAAAATATAATTGCAATATACTCATTATTCTCAATATCTTGCAGACTGCTAGTGGTAACCTATGATATATTTCAAACTTTACCCAATAGATTAGCAGAATTCATATTAAAGGATTAAAAATATCTAGTTAAAGACAGATGTTTAGTTTCCGCTCATTACATAGGCATATTGCACATTATTATTTTAACAGGTTAGAATCTGGTGCAGAAATGGCGCAAAATTATTTAATGACCTTAAACTGAGTTAAAATCAAGAAGTCACACGTTAACATAACACTTTAACAAAATTTCCAAAAAATCTTCATATTTTCGAAAAAAAATAAAATCTTTGTTTTCTTGGTACAAATGTAACTGAAACCAAAAAGGTCAACATTTACAATACTTATATATTTAGAAAAAAAAATGTGAAGACTAATTTTTTCAAACATTAGTAATTTAAATAATATTATGTTTGTCTTTTTAAAATCTTAATCATTAGTCCACCCCTACTCGTGTGCATAAAAGTAACAAAATGAGATATGTATATGATGAAACACGACTTACGTCACTCTTCTAGTCAAATAAAAAATTTTGTAAATAAAAACCTTAAAGTGTTCAAATCTCTAGTTTTTTCTTCAAAAAATGGAATTTCTCTTTGATTCATTAAAATGGTAAATTTAAGGAACAACTACTTTTTTAGAAAATTTGACCGGTTCCGACCACGGAGTAAAGATTAAAGAAACATGGAGAGAAAAGACACCGAGTAAATTCAAAATAGATATGGAGAGAATCGAGCTGGTTCGAACGGTTTTTTTTGCTAACAACCTTAATTTCTATATGAAATATCTTGATATATGTCGTATTTGTGTTTGTTTTTTCTTTTATCATCCTATATAATTTAGAAAAAGTAGCGAAATGTAACCTTTCTTTAATCTGTGACATGTATTCAAAATTTCATTGGAAACCATTGTGTCTCGATTTCCTCTCTATTTGATCCTACTACGTCGTTGATTCAATATAAATATGTGGACCGCTAAATTCATGAAGAAGTTGAAGTGATTCATGTTAATCCAAAACATAAATTAAAATTCAGTTTTTATTTCTAAATCTAACAAATATTTCTGTCAGGTTGTACTATGCACATTTTGAAAAAAAGGTTTTTATTTTAAAACGTGCTTCGGCTTGTAAATTCTGTTGCTAGGTGCTAGGGTATCCTAAAGAGGGGCCGCCGCATATTATCGGGAGGGAGGGNGTGTCTGGACTCAAATTCTTCTCCCAGGTTTTCCTGGTTTGCAAGCTAGACCCTTTCCCGCGCTCCTGCAAACGGTTTTTGCGGTCCAGAAAATCTTTGCAAATTTAGTTTTATGCAGAGGCTAGTGCTGACTACAAGCAACAACAAACGTACGCATTGATCATTCAGAAATCAGCATTGTTGGTGGTGGTTTAGAGTTATTGTTCCAGATCGCTTTGCATGTAATTTTAATAATCCATGCCCCCCTCTCTCTCCGGGGGGTTTACATAGGAATTTCTCCAGGGGGGGGCTAATATTTTTTTTCCTACTTGGAGCATCCGTTGAGCACTCAACCCCCAAACCCCCCAGAAACCATGGATTTGACTGAATAGGGTTGGGCATGAGCCCCCCCCCCCATGTACGCCCCCAGATATTTAACTTGTGAGCCTGAAAAAATTGTTTGGTTCAGTTGATTCAACCTTTTGGACTTTCTTGGGGATTGACAAGAAAAGACGAAATAAACTAATCAGTATCACTCACAACATACTTAAATTTTTGAATCCCTAAATCGTTGCAACCTAAGTGTGTAAACCTTTTATGGTTCAATATAATGTTTCTTTCTTCATTGTCGTTACTGAAATTGGAGTTTACATTAAAATATTGCAAGAGAATAAAACATGTTGGAAATATAAAACGTATTGGAAATATAAAACGTGTTGGAAAAATGTAGGAAATAGAAAATTAAGAGTTGAGACGAGTAATCTGTCCTTTGCATTTACAGTGGTGGGCGATTAAATCAATACAATGAAAACGACTTTTATTTTTATTTTGATTTATATCAAGCTGTTAAACATAATGACTACACATTAACATAGAAGTAAAGAGAAGCTGTCAATTAAAAGAGCTTCTCTTTGATTACTTGTAAACTTGTAATTTGAAAAAATCTTGTTAACAATCAAAACTTGATAAAAAAGCCTGTATTGTATTGATATAATCGCCTACCACTGTACGTTTACTCTTCCCAGTCGGTTAACTAAGAATTTGTTAAGAATATTATAGTTTTTCAATGTTCGTTTGGTGTAAAGATGCCAGGAGGTCGATTTTAACATCAAAATACTATTCATGTATTAACAATGCACTTTGATTAGTCATTCTAGCTATTTAGGATTCATTAATACAGGGTTTCCTTCAAAGTATTAGAATTCAGAGACGACTGTACGAATTTTATTCAGTCTTTATTCTCACATTTGTAATTCCCGACATTTTGAGTTTTTACCACAAGCTCTGATTTTCTAATCCTTATATCTCTGAAACCCGTAGACCTTTGTAATTTCAAACTTTAAATTGCAAAGATAAAGGATTAGTAAATTTGAGTTTGTGGCAAAAAATGGGGCTTTACTTATAGAATGTCAAATGCCTAAAAACATGGCTGAACTCTGTAATATATATGGTTTTAATGTACAATTTATATATATCCCTGGATATATATATAGAGAAACTTGTCGAATGAAGAAATTAAATTTTAACTTCAACATTTAGCAACTGTATACATACTAGCTGGGGGGTGGCGTGGAGGTTTGGGGGGGGGATATTTACATTACATAACTTTATTTTATTTTACCCCCTATGTTTTCCTTAACTATTTTGATAGAAAACAAGAACATTTTTATAATTGATAACAAGGAATATGCTTTTTAGTGAACTTCCACGATCAAACCCCTCCACTCCCTGCCTTAGATTTGCAATGCACCATGATTTACAAAAATCTTACTCTGTTCAAATCTAACAATTGCGCCTGAATGTTTATTTACAGTTTAACAGTTAAGTAAAACTTGAAGAGACCTTTTTTCCATGACAAAAATTGTATTAGGAAAAACTAAAAAATTCCAGATTTTAAAAATTACAACAAAATTGGGAAGGGGCACTTAAACACATTCATGGTCACAGGCATTAAAATCACGAGTTTTAAAAATCAGAATGTATTAAACAAATTCAAAAATTTCTCCTTTAAATTTAGAGTTTTATGTTTGACAATCTTGGGGAAAAAAACTTCTAAAGTTCAACACATAGATTAGGATCAACGGTAAAGAAAAAATTTCAAACCTTGCGGGTTACAGAATACTTATATACAGCATTCTTCCAGGTGGAAGGTTTTATTATGCATCCTATACAACAACATTTTTGTATTTTTAAAATTTCTGTGGAATGCAAAATATTTAAAAATCCCTTCTATAAGGTCTGTATTTAATAGCACCGCATATATATTCCAGCATTCATTAAACCGGAAATTCCTTTGGAGAAAACCTAACCAGGACAAGTTTTAGAATTTACGGACTTCGTCAGATAAAGGAATTCAGGGAATTGAGAATAAACGGCAAAATTCTTGGGATATCCGACAAAGAGTATCTCGTGAGATGGAGAAATATATGTGTTTAAGAGTTTTAAAAAAGTATATTAAGGCTGAAAAAAAAGACTTTTAATAAAATGAATTTTTTTAATTTGTTTAAATTTCAATTTTTGAGAAAACTGAGCACAAGGGAACTAAGTTCTTGCAACAAACTCAGATTTTTTAATCCTTATATCTTTGCAGACTATTGATTTTAAAAACCATGAATTCTGTCACATCAAATAGTGCGAGCTTGGTTTATCAAAGGTTTACACCATCAGTGATGGAAACTAGAAAATTTTAGTTTGTGGCAAAAACTCAGTTCAATCTGTTGAGCTAGATATATATTCCTATATCTAGGAAAACTACGTGAGAATAAATCAAATTAATAAAACTAATCCCTGGCGGCTTCTTTGATTAGTTCTATAATTCTCATTAACCTTATATGCATGACTGGAACACCTGGACCCCCCCCCCACTCCCCAGCCAGACGATTTGTCCAGATCATGCTCGCAATTCAACTTCTCCTATAGTTCAACGTATCATTAGGGAAAGTTGACCGGCGTATTGTTGAACTGCAGCTGTGGCTGCCGCGACCATTGACGACTCTACTATACACCTAGAGTAAAGATGACGCCAATTTATTCACTAAATTGATCAAGGAGCGACGATATAAAATCATTCCAATAATGTTAGATAGAAGGTTGGTGGGAGAGGGTTTATACAAACATTTGAGTTTCTTCTAAAACACAAAGCAAAAATAATTCAAAAACAATATTTATTCAACAGGTAGCTGTAACAGGAGGATGGGGAATGAAACGAGACGATTTAACGAAATTTGTTTAGTCCGTTTTCTTGCATTCAGGGTTCCTTGTTTTGTTTAGTCCGTTTTCTTTCATTCAGGGTTCCTTGTAGTGTTTAGTCCGTTTTCTTACCGTCAGGGTTCCTTGTAGTGTTTAGTCCGTTTTCTTGCATTCAGGGTTCCATGTTTTGTTTAGTCCGTTTTCTTGCAATCAGGGTTCCTTGTAGTGTACGCCACCCCTGCCCACCTATGCATGTGCAGAACCTATTTTGTTGTAAATCATCCATCCTTGTTTTGACTGCGAAGATGTCTACTCCCGGTGGTCTGACGGAGGGTGTATTGGTCGGGTTGGGGACAGGGTAGGCTGGCCGAGACCAAGCGGTCAGTCTGTTTCTTTCCCCAGTCTTGCCAGCATACACAGTCATGCTCCTCCGATCCTTGATCCATCTCCTTGTTCTATCTTCAACAATACTTATCCTTACTCCGGGTACATCAGCATACACCCCGTACAGTATGCATTATCAATCAAGGTATTCATTTATCTAAAACAAAACATTTGATTAAAAACTTATGTTTTGTATTTTTTAACTAAATTTTTTGAAATATTAAATAAAATAAAGATGTTAGGGACTTAGCCAAAGGCTTATTTCCATGTGTTTCCTAGCCGCAGCGCTCGGTCACCAATCCAATTCTAGCCGCAGCGCTCAGACCTCATTGCAGCCTGCGGCGCATCAGAAAGTTGCCGCTAGTGAAAATGCCGTTAGGAAATTACCTAACACTTTAAATGGCAACCTTTCTAATTTTCTATCTTAATCTCTAAATCAATTATGTTTTGAATCCCAGATCCCGTATTCTCTCTGGTACTAAAGCAGTACCTGGAGAATTCCCCTGGATGGTTAATCTAAGACGGAGGAAGCATCTAACATTCTTCTGTGGAGCTGCTCTTATTACAGACAGGTTCGATCTTTATCACTGAAACTCACATTTTTAATTTTCACATGAAAAAATGGGGGGGGGGAGGGGTTCTTATTGGAAAATACAAAAGAAATGTCACAATTATGAATATTTCCACATGAAAAAAATTCTCAAAATACAATTAGTCAAAAACTGAAATATTCCAATTCCTATAAAATGAGAGACTAAAAACAAAATTACATGAAAAGCTTAAATATAATTGCAAACTGGACAGAAGAAGACAAATTTATGCGACATTACTGGTACGACTTTGTGACCTCGTAGCTCCTAAAGTTAGGATTTTACGCGCACAATTTATCTGGTTACATATAATATATTCATTTAATCAGATGTGGACCCCCCCCCCATCACCACAATATCTTTGCTAAGCTTTAAATTATTTTGATTAAAGTATCTGGATTATTTTAGGTATTTGGTCTCAGCCGCTCATTGTATTTCTCAAAAGGCATCTTGGGACATTGTGGCGGTCATTGGAGACCATAGTATTAGGTTAGTTTTTAGATATAATTGGAGACCGTATTAGGTTAGTTTTTAGATATAATTGGAGACCACAGTATTAGGTTAGTTTTTAGATATAATTGGAGACCATAGTATTAGGTTAGTTTTTAGATAAAATTGGAGACCACAGTATTAGGTTAGTTTTTAGATATAATTGGACACCACAGTATCAGGTTAGTTTTTAGATATAATTGGAGACCATAGTATTAGGTTAGTTGCTAGATATAATTGGAGACCATAGTATTAGGTTAGTTTTTAGATATAATTGGAGACCATAGCATTAGGTTAGTTTTTAGATATAATTGGAGACCATAGTAATAGGTTGGTTTTTAGATATAATTGGAGACCATAGTATTAGGTTAGTTTTTAGATATAATTAGAGACAATAAATAGTATTTGGTTAGTTTTTAGATATAATTGGAGACCTTGTATTAGGTTAATTTTTAGATAAAATTGGAGACCTTTTATTAGGTTAGTTTTTAGATATAATTGGAGACCATAGTATTAGGTTAGTTTTTAGATATAATTAGAGACAATTAATAGTATTTGGTTAGTTTTTTGATATAATTGGAGACCATGTATAAGGTTAGTTTTAAATAGGTACCTATAGGCTCAAATTTTCAGACATTTTGGATAAATATGCCCTTAAAATTTGCAAACAATTGCAAAAGCTATGGATTAATGAATGAATGAATGAAAAATGACTGAAAAGGTTGTAAGATTGAAATCTGCTATAATTGAACTAAATTTAGAATATTTGGCCTGACCAGTTTACTGCTCTAACCCCAGACATTTACGGAGAAATATAACCTTTAAGCTCCCATAGATACTTCATAAAAAAAATCATAAAACGCAAGACTAAGTTTGCAATTTAAATTTGCAAACATGGCCCTGTGAAAACCCTGGTACACGTGCATAGGTTTAGGTCTGGAAACCCTGGTACACGTCTATAGGTTTAGGTCTGGAAACCCTGGTACACGTGGATAGGTTTAGGTCTGGAAACCCTAGTGCACCTGGATAGGTTTAGGTCTGGAAACCCTAGTACACGTGCATAAGTATAGGTCTGGAAACCCTGGTACACTTGCATAGGTTTAGGTCCGGAAACCCTAGTACACGTGGCATAGGTTTAGGTCCGGAAACCCTAGTACACGTGGATAGGTTTAGGTCTGGAAACCCTAGTGCACGTGGATAGGTTTAGGTCTGGAAACCCTAGTGCACGTGCATAGGTTTAGGTCTGGAAACCCTGGTACACGTACATAGGTTTAGGTCCGAAAACCCTAGTACACGTGGATAGGTTTAGGTCTGGAAACCCTAGTGCACGTGCATAGGTTTAGGTCTGGAAACCCTAGTACACGTGGATAGGTTTAGGTCTGGAAACCCTAGTGCACGTGGATAGGTTTAGGTCCGGAAAACTTGGATAAAAAGTGACCTTGCGTGGGTATTATACTCCAAACACAATACTCTAAACTTAAGTTGTACAGTTAACGGTTTTCTCATCATTTATTTCGCAACAACCTGGAAAATCCGGGTTTTCCATCATTAAGCAAGTTTTTGATATAAAAAAATTATGAAAAATCAAAATCAAATAATTTTTTTAAGTCCCCATTTCAAATACGATTAATTCTTTAACTGTGTTATATTTTAATGGTTTAAGACAATGGGTGTTTAAAAATGTAGAGATCTGTTTTTTTTTCGGAAACCAAAGCAATACATGTAATCTGTATTGTAGGATTAACCCCTGTATTCTGTATTGTAGGATTAACCCCTGTATTCTGTATTCTAGGAGTAACCCCTGTATTCTGTATTGTAGGATTAACCCCTGTATTCTGTATTCTAGGAGTAACCCCTGTATTCTGTATTGTAGGATTAACCCCTGTATTCTGTATTGCAGGATTAACCCCTGTATTCTGTATTGCAGGAGGAATGATAAAAACGAGCAGCGTATTCCTGTACTCCGAACCTTTATCCACCAGCGCTACTACAGCAGAACATTCGCAAACGATATTGCTCTTCTCAAACTCAGATCGGTAAGATAATGGGACTTCTCATGAAAAATTTGATGGTGTAAGGGACTGCTCGCGAAAATAAAGAAAATAAAGAAACTATGAATGTAACGTACATAACTGAACACTAACCAAACAATCGAAATTTTTTAATCCCTTCATCATTGCAATCTGATGATGTAAACCTTTGATATTTCAAACTTGCAATTATCTTTTCTAACAAATTCATAGTTTGAAAGGTCTACGACATCAGGTTGAAAGACATAGGGATTATTAGATTAGAGTTTTTGGAGAGTTCAGTTCCTTTGGGTCATTAAAAAGTAATATTTGGTGGAAAACCTGAAGCGTAAATCGTGATGGTTCAAAGGACTGTTAAAGTGATAGGAAATATAAACGTAAACTTAAAGACGTTAAAGAAACTGGAAAACGTTGACTTTAATTGTAAATTTTGAAAATTAAAGAACTTATAGACGTAAACTGTGATGGATAAAGGGACTATTCACGTAAACTAATAAACAGTGTGGTTGGCGATTTTATCAATTCAATGAAGACTACATTCGATTTCAATTTTGGCTTATATCAAGCTGTTAAACAGCATGGATACACATAAACATAGAAGTCAAGAGAAGCTATCAATTAAAAAAGCTTCTTTTTGATAACTTGTAAACTAAATTCGAAAAAAGCTTGTTTTCAATCTAAACCTTAATACAAATGTCGTCTTCTTTGTATTGATATAATTGCCTACCACTGTAAGAGAAATTCTTTCTCGGAGACCAAATCATTATAAAAACCTATTTACTAGACTGTAAAGATGGGAATAATTCAACCTCTAGCTCTGCCCTATCCTCAGACCAACGTGAGAAAGTATTTGAGCGGGAAAGTGCTGGTGACGGGCTGGGGAACCCTGGCATCTGGGGGCAAGCTACCGGATGTTCTGCAGAAGATTACTTTACCCGTTGTTAACATCAGGAAGTGTGAGAAATCCTACGGACGGAAGAAACCTTACATGTTCTGCGCCGGAGCTCCAGGTAGAAACTTGAGCTGATTTCAATCTGGGTTTTGGATAAAATTATAAATACTTATAAAGATTTTAAGACAAAGAATTTTCTAGATATAAGATTAGAATTGAGATCAGAAACGTTTTTAAGACTTCTTTTTTACCAGAGAAAAATGTCTGCTTATCCTAACTTCAACTTAATTGATCAACGAAAAATCCGGGAGTTATTTCCGATTTCTTTTAGTCAAAAATGGACTGAAGATTTAATTTCAAATGTCTGTCAATTTAACGCACTTACCGGTTCACAACGTTAAGGAAGATATCGTCGTTTTTCTGTCTAAAAAAGTATATAATCTCCCTTCGTCTGAATGGATTGAATGTATATAATGTAGGAGAAGATGCGTGTCAGGGGGACAGTGGTGGTCCTGCAGTAATCATGTCAGGGAGGATACCTAGGTTGGCCGGCATAGTTAGCCATGGGATAGGATGCGGTCGCAGAGAGTAAGTAACTTCATTCAAGATACAGGGTTATCTAAAAGAAGATGAAACTGTAAAGACGACCTGAAACTTTCTAGATGTGACGTTTCCAACAGTTAATTAAGTATTATGACGAACTTAGTCGTTTTATGGACTTTTTAATTAATGGGCTAAAAAAACTAACATTTACAGGGAATTCTAAATACAAGAGAACAGACGATTACATAAATATATCAATATTATAATTACAAAATGTACTAACATAATTCAAACATTTTGTTAAAAAATGTTCTTCCTCCTCTTTTTTAAATCATTTTTTTCCAGTAGTAATGTATGCTTGCGCGGACTTTTTTCAGGTTTTTTTCTCGCTGAATTGGGTAAAATAATTGGTTTTTAGGATATAAATAAATTTATGGGTAAAAAGTATCACATACATGTTTTTAGGTATCCCGGTGTATACACTGATGTTAGTTATTTCACTACCTGGATACTAGATACAATCACAGGAGCAGAACAGGAGGAACAGGACAGCAGATATCCAACCAGGTATAGTTTCAATAGGAGTAGAACAGGAGATATCCTTACCAGGCATAGATACAATAGAAGTAAAACAGGAGAAATCCAACCAGGTATAGATACCATAATAGTAGAACAGGAGATATCCAACCAGGTATACAGATACAATAGGAGTAGAACAGGAGATATCCAACCAAGTAAAGATAGTATGAATGTTTTATAAACAAGTTAACCACGGTTAAATCATCATCTCATTTTAACAAAAAAAACTCTTTATAAGGATTGTAAGCGTAATTTTAAGTGGCCAGCAATGCCAAGAGAGCAATATCCGATTTACAACGGTTCATTGAGAAGAGTGAGTTCTGTGTGTCAATGTGCTAAATAGCTGTCAAATCGTTCCAAAAGCCCTGTGTAGGCTGTGTACAGTTTGACCTCTGTATCTTTAACATAAGACCTTCCAATTTTTGTCGTAACTCTTGTTTTATGCAGGAATGACAAGTATCTGACAGAAGATGAATATATCGCCCAGCTGGAGAAGGATTTCAAGGAGAACACTGACTTCAAGGATGAGACATCGAAAGATCAAGATGAGACGAAAATATCCAGTTACGCAACAGACCTGGAGAGAATATTCTCCGGATTGAATGATCATCAGGACGGGTTTGATGAGGAGAGTAACTCTCTCTGGGATAGCGGAGAGTACAACTGGAAGGAGGAGAAAACGTATCCTTCCTACAAGCCATAAATTTTATCACATCAATGTACAATCAATATGAATAAGTGATGTAATTATATCAACTATATTTAAGTAAACAAATAAAGAAATGAGAAAGAACTATGAATTATTTTGGTGGTCCTTTCTTTAATTCTCTTTTCTCCCATCTAGCAATCTTCCTCTCACCATCAGCCACCTCCCTCTTCTTATAATAAGCCCTCTGAGGATAGTTTTTCTAAAAAAAGATTTTATGAAACTGAAATTTATACTTCTAAAATAATCTTGTTTAACACTTATAAAAACTTTAGAAAAAGAAATATTCAATAAACGTCAAAACAGCTGAACCGATCGGGCCCAAATGTTTTTGTGGGACCTCGAGTGACCCCAGGGAAGGTCTATGGATGTTCGGATTTCTGAAAATTTGCTTCTAACAAAATTCGATTTTTGTAAATTTTGAAAATCCACGAAAGTTTGTTTTTGGTTTTGTTGTACAATGCATACAAAGAGAACATGTTCACAATTAAAATAGAAGATGGGCGCTCACCATATTCCAGTTGGTCTTCGGTAGGGTTCGAACCCAGGCCTTGACCTTATCCTCCTTCTCAATCTCATATCTGTCCAGGTTCTCAAAGAAGAAAAGTTTTTCCTCAGTTTTTAGAAGATTTGCTTTGGTTTGTGAGATCGCTTCAACTCTAGCAGCTCGTTGTAATACTTCATACTGCCTAAAATACATTTTTTAAACAATAACTATTAATACAAGAGTTAATAACATCCAGAATTCAATATTTGTTAAGTACAGAGTTTTCTCGAAAACGACTTCCCAATCTACACTGCTATGGTCCATCAAAACCATCGTAAACGTTATTTATTTCGTAAATTGCTTTATGGTTTTAAAATACTTTCATTCAAAGATAATAAAACCAGAAATTTATTTTAAAAAACCTTGTTCTGAAGGAATAGGTCAATGGATCATAGTAAAATCTAACCTTGCTCCAGATTTCAAAGTCAGTCCCAATTTCATCACTTTTAACTAATTTTATGAAAATCTTTCAACCCTTAAAGGGAGTGTTCGCGAAAAATGAAAGGGGGTATAGGTTTACGGCGAAAAATAAGCGCTTTTGATTGCTACTAATCTTACTTCTATCTGTTGTGTCTGTAAGGAGAAAATTGCTAAAACGACTCACACCGAAGAACGCGTCGTCCATACAAATTATAAAATTAAAGAGAAAATTCATTTTTAACAGTTCTGTAAATACTTTGAAAATATTTTTTACTGAAATAGATAATTGTATTTCTGATTGACGTCAGCTCTCTAATTCTAATTACCTTTGTAATTCTTCATTTCTCTCCTGGTTCCACTGTTTATATAGATTCTTCTGTTTCTCCGTCAAATCCGTCCTCACATTATTCTCCAGGTCCCGGCATACACTTAACAAGCTTTCATCTAGATCCAGCTCCACAGCTTTAGCGGAGCTCACGGAGTCCTTCAGTTCTTCGTTCTCAGCCAGGGCGTCCAGGACGGATTGGGCAACTTCTCCGGAAGCGAGGAGTTCAATAACACGACTTTGGTTCCCGAACAGGAAGTTGCCAAGAATATTCAAAGATCTAAAAAAACAGAGTTTGGAACCCTTGTATTGTGGATATCGAGATCAATGCTTGATCTTTTATTGATCTTTAGATAAATTCAATCTTTAATTGATTTACAGTGGTAATCTTACCCTTCAGGAATAACTGAAATGCAAAGATCAAGCATTGATCCTCAATTTTAAAATGCCAACAGTGTATATCGAGATAAAGCGTTTGCGATAATGGGTATCCTATAACATACACAAAAGTTTCCAGCTATGTTAAAACATTGTAGATATTCACGTTGATGAACAAGTTAAGTTGGCGAATTTTTAGATCTAAGGACCAAAAATCTGCACAGCTATGAAATTTAAGCTTTAACTAATGAGATCGCACAAACTTTGAAGTGTCACAAGTACATAGTCCTAAACTTTTATGATACAATAGAAAACGCACGCAGATATCCATTGCAAATATAAGAGGATTTCTAAGTCGTCTTTGATTCCTAAGTATATAAAAAAAAAAATAATAACGACCAACAAAACAAATCAAATCATTTCATACTCTCCAGTAGGGTGACACACGTATGGGGTTGGAAAAAAATTGGGATGGATAGGTTTTATAGGTGATTCGTCCCAATATAAGCTTTTTGTGAAAATTGTACGTTGATCGGAGCATTGCATCAGGTGAAAGTCGTTTTCGGTTTTTCGGCAAAATCTTGATTTTTGGTCAGTGCTTAGGATCCATTTAATTTGATGTGGATCCGGATCCTGGATCCGCACTGGAAAAATGGATTCATTTCTTTAAGATTTATTGAATTTTTTTGACAAAAAATAATTTACAATTTTTTTTTTTTTTTTTTTTTCTTTGCTTGTTTTTATCCTGAAACTTGATGAACCAATCAGAAATGAGGAAATTTTGAAAATCTCTCTTTTTTGAAAAGTTCAGATTTGGATTTTAGGAGTAAAAAAGTTTTTTTTTGCAGTTTTCGGTTGAAATTTTACCCCTTGGATCCTAAGCACTGTTTTTGGTGAAGGTCAATAACCTCAGATCCCAAATTTTCTTTGAGATCTGAGTATTGGGCTACAATGGGAGGCTGCATGCGATGATCAGCCTTTTATCTCAATTTTTAGAACCAAATGCAGCCTCTACAAAATTGGTGTCACAAAGTGTCAAATTGCCCCCGATTGTACAAGTTTTTCTTCCACCTAAGTTGATCAAGATAGAGCAAAACATGTTTTCGCATTTCAATACTGACGGTTAACATCAGCCTACTCTACAGGGATGGCTTATGGCATCCTTTGTAAGGACCAGAGGCTCAATTCCATAATAATCACAAACACAATCACAATAACAATAGTTGTTACAACAATAACAATGAAAACTTAGGTCTACCTGGAAACAGTATCGGAGCTACCAGAGTTGAAATGAATTAAAGTTTTCCCCAGGATACGATCAGGATCGCGCAGATCAAAATGATCATCGAAATAATTGTTTGGAACAACTTTTACCCGGACCCTGATGACCTCGTCGGGGTTCTCATCGACCTGAATCTCCTCCGGGTAGAACCATGGGTCCTGGCGTCCTGACGAGTAATATCTCCAACAGGATAAATTACCTGACAAAAATACAAGTTAGATGCTTTGATTGTCTCTTGAAGAATTCCAACAAACAATTCACATAAATATCCTTTTTTTTAGTAATTTATTTAAATTGAGTGACTGCCTTAATAAAGTGGCTGAACTGAAAGCTGAAACAGAAACAAACAAATAAATAAATAAAATGATCAACCATCGTGGGTTAAGCTCTCATCTAACCGCAACACCATTTTAGTTGGCAGGGCGTCACTGGCATTGTACAAATAGAATCATAAAAAGTTTAATTTGTATTTGCACTGCGGATCAAAGTGTATTTGCACTGCGGATCAAAGTGTATTTGCACTGCGGATCAAAGTGTATGTGCACTGCGGATCAAAGTGTATTTGCACTGAGGATCAAAGTGTATGTGCATTGCGGATCAAAGTGTATTTGCACTGTGGATCAAAGTGTATTTGTATTGCGGATCAAAGTGTATGTGCACTGCGGATCAAAGTGTATTTGCACTGCGGATCAAAGTGTATTTGCACTGCGGATCAAAGTGTATTTGCACTGCGGATCAAAGTGTATTTGCACTGCGGATCAAAGTGTGCTTCAGAAATTGATTAAATATTTGTATTTTCACATGATCATTACATTAGATGAGATTCCACACAGGGGCGTATTCAGGAATTTATTTGTGGGGGGAGGGGGCTCAAATTTTTTTCTTTCTAGGGGGAGAGGATCAGCACCTAATAAGACCCAAAACCCCCCTAAAAACCAAATATTTTATTGACCCAGGGGTGTGTGTATGAGGTGCTTAGTCTCCATAGCCCCCCCCCCCCTGAATAATACGCCTCTGATTCCACACTATATATTATTTCATTATAATTGGTAACCAAAACAACAGAAGATTTTCTAGAGACAATAACCACAAAATTTTCCAATTCCTGGCATTTTCAAAATGTGGTCTGCCTCTTTATTCCTGTCAATATCGCTGGTAAAAAAGGCTGTGGTTATTGTTTTAAGAATCATACTTCTTAAAGCAGGTGGACGACTGAATGTCACAAATAAATTCAAAGACGACTTTTGCTACTGCCATGTTTCGTGGGACACCCTTTACCTAAAAGAAAATAACAAAATATTTACCTAGGGCCGAAGGTAAAGTATAATTTTCTTCTTGAAGCATGAGCTGACTGGCACATCTAGCTGCTGCCCTCAATTCACCCGCTTCAAGTAACTAAATTCAGAAAATCTGGTTTGTTTATTTGTATACATTTTTACGATTATATCGTTTATTATATTTAGTGTTTCAGGTAATTTCATAGAGAACGATTTTTGGACCCCCCCCCCTCCTATCAATTAAGTGATTTTTTATATGTTGATAATCAAAACACTGTGAGTAGAGGCACATATTTTTATTATTTTATTCACCGAATTTGGGAAAATAATAAATTTTTAGGGGAATATAAAAGAAATTTTTGGTTAAAAGAACAAAAAAAGGGTCGATAATCATGGCAGTCAATATCTAATATTTAATTATTTTCCCAGAGTATCGGAAACCATTCTTGAATACCCCTGTTGTATTTACTTACCGATCATCTAGCATCTTGACAAGATTAGATATTTCCCCGTGGTCGAGCATACTGCGCACTGCCGCATGCTGTGTTGAAGGAGAGGTGTGAACAGTGTGCGGGGTCCGGCGTAGCTTATGCAGTAATTCCTAAGGAGACAGTTGTAAATCAGGCATTGACATCTTTGCATGGAGGGTCACTTTATATTAGGATTATAGTCCCTTAAAGAGCTTAAACTTTAAGAATGTGCTAAATCCCGGTTTTAGATTTTGTGAAATGAGAAAACCTAAAAACCCATGCTCAAGATAAAATATTTAAGTGCTGTTCCAAGGGTGTATTCAGGGATTTGTCAAGGGAGGCTTAATTTATTTTTCCAGGAGAAGCTGATCTACCATAGCCCCCCTAAATACGCCTCTTGGCTGTGTTAAGTGTGAAAAAAATTCAGTGCTTAGGATCCAGATCCGCAAAATTTTGGCTTCCTGGATCCGGATCAAGTTTAAGGATAAAAATATGCAAAAAAAATAAAACAAAAAATTTGAAAATTATTTTTTGTTAAAAAAATTCAGCAAATCTTAAAGAAATGATCCGGATCAAATTTAAATGAATCCTAAGCACTGGAAAAAATTAAACAAATGGCTGAATTTAAAGAAAACATAGGCAATTTTAGATTTTATTGATAATGTATTGTGTAGACGTAATTGTAGATCGTTTGTCTATAAAATGAATTAAACACTTGAAGCTAGAAAAACGACGATATTTTACACAGTATTGATCAAATTAAAGTTAATAAGATACTGTTGTGAATAGGGCAAGCTCTACATAATGAAAGTTCACTTAAAATTACGTCCGTCCATATAAAATACTGATATTCACCTCCATATGTTCGGCCTGCGTATCTGTTTTCACATTATTAGCAAATATATCCACGTCTACAGCTGATCCTCTGTACTCGTTCGCAAACTTTTTATCCAGCTCAACAAAATACTCGCCTTAATTTCAAATAATAACAGAAGTTTTTTAAAATTTTCTCATCTATTTACATTCAGCTATGTTACATTCTATCCATCTCTAATCCATTCTGTTCGGATCTTTTTAGATCTTTTCCATTCCATTCATTTCAATTCCATTCCATCTGTCTTTATTCTTTTCTATCAAGCTCTATTAATTTCATCCATTTCTATTCTTTTCCATTCAACTCTATTCCATTATATGAAATCTAACTATAATTCGTTTCATCCAGCTCGATTCATTTCCAACTTGCTCTATTCCATTCTATCTAACTCTAATTTATTCCATCCAGCTTTATTCCATTTTTTTCAGCAATATTCCATTATATCAAACTCGATTCAGTTATATCCATCTCTGAGCCATTCTGTTCAGATCGTTTTAATTCCATCCAATTCTATTCCATTCCATCTATCTTTATTATTTTCTATCCAGCTTTATTTCACTTTTTTTGTAATCTAACTCTATAAAATTCGTTTAATCCAACTCAATTCATTTCCAGCTTGCTCTATTCAATTCTATCCGTCTCAATTTTATTGCATCCAGCTTTAATATATTATATTTATTATTATATTATATTATTCTTCATTCCATCTTATTCAGCTATATTTCAATATATCAAGCTCGATTCCATTCTATCCAGCTCTATTCGATTCTATCCAGATATATTTCCATCCATTATATCCAGCTCTATTAAATTCCATCCAGTTCTATTCCATTCCATCTCTCTCTATTCTATTCTATCTAGCACTATTCCATTCCATCTAGCTTTAATCTCTATGCCATTTCTTCTATATCTATTTTTTCTATCTGGTTCAATTCCATTCTAACCATCTTTATTCTCTTTCCTATCTAGCTCTATTCCATTTCATCTATTTTTATTCTTTTTCCTTTTTAGCTCTATTCCTTTTCATCCATCTCTATTCTTCTCCATTCCATTCAGCTATATTCCATTATATCAAACTCGATTCCATTCTATCAAGCTCGATTCTATTATACGTACCCATCTTTATCTTTGAGAAGACCGGGGCCTGAAGGCGTTCCTGCCACGCCTCTCTCAGTTGGAAACTATCATTCACTACACCTCGGCTTAACAAATTATCCCGCCATTTTTTTCGAAGGAAAATCCGCCGAATATTTAGTTGAACGGCATTATTCATTTTCTGAAAATTTAAACAAATAATTCTACAATACGATAAAATCCAAGGATAAACATGAAAACATTTTCTATTATAAAATTTTTAAAATCTTCAAAGGACTACTGATGTGAATAAATTTTTTTTACTAAAAAGTTAAAAATAAGTGGCCCTTTATTAAAAAACCCCGAGGGGCACTGCCCGATTTACAAGAGTACTCTAGAAAACTTTATCTGATAAATAATGTGGACGATAGCGAAATTGAAGTGTTTTATCCAATAATTCCGTCATTGTTTCAGAAGCAAGAAATACGCAAGTCACTTAAGCACATAGAACCTAAAATTAAAATGAACAGTTTTCAAGAAAGAATATTTTTTATCTAATTCATAATTGATCTAACAAAGCTTTTAAATATACCGTTGTGAATCGGACTTGCCACTCTACCGATGAAGGGTCACTTGAAATTACGTGTACAGTCCCTTTAAATTCGGAAAAAAAATTATTGCGTTTGTTTGACTAGGAAATTTAATTCTAAATTAATTTATATGATTACATCATTACTACATAAATAATTTCAAATAAAACTATAAAATAATCCATAAAATCTGACTTTAAGAATTCAGGTACGTAACTACATTGTTTTAGACAAGCAAGACATATAAATACAATTCAATCATTTAATTTGGGTACATTTGGCAGGTTATTTGATAAAAGACTTGACGCTCGTTTCTTGTTTATTTCCCGAAACTTTATCATCCTCTCTTATCATCTGGATAACAACAAAATCTAAAAAAAGAAAATTTAAAAAGTTTCTTTTTAAAATTTCTGTGATAAACTTACCTAAAACTGGGACAGCATTATGATTTTTGTTTGGTTTAATTACTGGTTTCAGCCGCATGCGGTACCTAGAACAGATTATGATTATAGTTACATCTAATACCCCCTCTCTCTCTACAGAGGTTCATATAATTCCATCCAAAATGATCCCAAGTGTTGATTGATATTAGAGGCAGAAATAAACAATGCTGTTGTTGTGAACAATTGAAAGTATGATGTCAAGTTGTAGAAAAAATGGGAGTTGTTATTTTTCTGTATATGATAATGTATCTCTTATATTGATAACTGATATTTACGTATTGTAACACCCCAAATGCAGTACACATTTCTGAAGTGTAGTAAGCGTACACAAAAACCATACCAAAATTCACAATGACACAGAAATTTTATTTTTATGCCCCTAAATGTACTTTCAACCCCGATCCTATTTAGTATCAGAAATGGAATTATATGGAACCCTGCAACTCAACCCTGTCTTAGAAGTTAAATCTTACTTCTTCCCACTGGAAAGATGCTTGTTGTTGGAGTCCTTGATCTGCTTCCCGTGCATCCTCATCTTGATATCCACCAGGAACCTCTCCTCCTCCCCCTCCACCTGGACCTTACGGAACCTCACCGGCATCACGAACTCGTTAGCGTGGTACTCCTGGTTCTCCAGTAGAAAATCAGGCAATACACTTCCACACAGAGTTCCCTTGATACAATACTTCAGAGGAATGTTAGCATTTTCCTTCATCTTAATACATTGTCTTTTACTACAGTCGTCCTTGTAAATATCACTACAATGAAGATGACATTCGAATTCAATTTTGATTTCTACCAAGCTTTCAAGCGGCATGGATACACATAAACTTAACACAAAAAGAAGCTGTCAATTAACAGCATCTTTTTCTTTATTTGTAAACATGTAATTTGAAAAAAGCTTGTTAGAAATCAAAATTTAACTAGAAAAGTCGTCTTCATTGTATTGATACAAACGCCAACCTCTGTTTAAAACTCGAGAAGATGTCGTAAAGTCAAAACTGAAGACGACAGTACTTAAAAAAAATCTGGAACATTTAATATTGATATAATAAGAAACCCAAATCTGAAAAATCTAGGAAACGCGGAAAATTTAAAAATATAATGATATACTATCTATCTAATCTATCTATCTATCTATTAAGACTCCCCAATAACACAAGTGTTACCAGGTAACCCTGCAACCCAGAGCCCCATTTTGGGGTGCATGGATCACAGAGTTAGCATGATATGTGCAATGATACTGTTATGCCCGAGTGGCAGTAGCCGATGATAATATCACTTGTTTCACACTTTAAGTTTCTTTTTTATACTTCTAGCAAACTGTATCATTGCTGCATCAAACTTTGAACATGGTACTATTTTATTTGATCCTTGCATTCGTCACTTTCGGATCATAAAATCAAAATTATTTTTCTTCAATTTATCTCAGGGTGTAGGAAAAAAGTATTACCTCTATAATCCGGTGTTTAAGTTTTCGTTTGAAAATAATGGTACACCCACTTTTCACAACTCTAAAACATAAACAAAAATTATAATGTTTAAAGATCCAATTTAGAATAGTAAGTCTGAGAATAAGATAGATACGAGCTGTTTGCGACAAGCCCGAATTGGTTGGACCGATTTGGCTGATAATTTTCAGGAAACTCATGGGTACTCTGGGGGTGACAGAAACTAAAAAATTCCAAATTTTTTCCTTCAAAAATCATTTGTTAAAATTTGCTTTTAATATTCGACATTATTTTTTAATTCCACGGGCAACACCGGGAACTTTCAGTAACTAACAATTTTAGAAAACCATTTGTGACTTTTTAGCGGAGTAGGGATTTATAGATTGACCAATTTGTGACACTTTGCTTCTACTTCTTCATCTGTATCACCCCCTCCCTCCCCATCCCTTTTTTACCTTCACTACTAAAAAGCTACACCCCCGCCCCACCCCCCTCCATATTCCAAAACAATTACCTCTGCAGAAGAAATAAACAAGATTTTGGTTTGGCTTTACTAAACCACTGAATACAATCAGATCCAACGATCCTGAAAATACAAGAGTGAGATCTGATCCAACGATCCTGAAAATACATGAGTGAGATCTGATTCAACGATCCTGAAAATACAAGAGTGAGATCTGATCCAACGATCCTGAAAATACAAGTGTGAGATCGGATCCAACGATCGTAAAAATACAAGAGTGAGATGAGAAAAAGTTTAAATATGAGTAAAAAATAAAGGCCCTTAAACCTATTTCATTAGAATACATTTTTTAAAGATTTTTTTCTCTAGAAATTTGTAGAACTAAGTCGGGATAAAATCCAAGCCTTTTGGCAACTCTTGAGATCTACTACACCAATATACATTTAAAAGTTTTTTTATTTATGGAAACTCCTAGGACAACGTCGGAATTAAGTCAAAGCACTTTGGCTTTGGGACCTCTAACCTGTAGACAATTTGGAGCTAAAAATAGACAAGACAAATACAGAAATTTGAGAATAGTAAGTCTGAGTGGGATGATTTTGTACGAAATTATTACTTGTTTTGGAATTTCCAATTATGTACGCCAGTCATCCTCATGAAGAAGAGGTACCTCAAGCCTTCTTTTGTACATATACACTTCCCATCCGGGGCCCCTGAATCCTAAATAACAAAAATAAATTCTGAAAATAATTCAAAAAAAGTTTGAATATTTTTGTTCCAATATATAGTTTAAAGAAAACAACAAAGCAGTTTTTTTTGTCTCATTTAGTTTCAAGAAAACACTAATGCAAAATTTGTTTGTTTAAGACACGATGTGAGAAAAAAGGATGAAATTACCATAAAATCGTACATCGTCCATTTGCCGATAATTTCGTCATCTGTGAGAAAACTGTCAGGTTGAAGTCCGGCCCCGGGGTTCTCCAATATACACTCCCTGTATCCGTCCCGTAGACTGGTGATCAGAGCTGGAGGATAATTGTTCTCCTTTAACTCATCATCATCACTAAAATAACATAAAATAAGAATAAAAATTCACAAATTCCTAAACGGTAATAAAGGCTTTGATATAAAAAAAACCCTGAAATATCAAAAATATTCCGAAAAAAAAATTACAGGGTACTAATACTAAATAGTATAGAATGAAAAGGGTAGTTTTTCAAAACCTGGCATCATATTCGCCCAGCTGCCTTGATTCAGCCGTCAGATCATACTCATCATTGAGCTGAAGAAACCTGTCATTCCGTCTCATCAATCCATCCTTGATCTTCTCAAACTCATTTCTACAATAAAACTAGGTTACGCTAGAATAGGCAGAACCTTTATCTTTTATTTTCAATCCAATTCTTAACAAATCTTGCGTTAAAAAAACTTACGGGTCAAATTTGTCGTCATCATCTTTGACAACAAAGCTTCCATCTGTATCTGTATCAGCATCATCAACTGACTCCGAGTCCGACCAGGTTTCATCGGAGTCGGATTCTATTTTCCGTCCCTTCTTGGCCGACTGCTTGATTTTTCTTGGAAAGGAAACATTTCCGCTTCTCATCGTTTCATCCTCATTTTCAGAATAAATTTCAAATTTTCCTTTCTCTTTCTCGCCTACAGTCTCCAAATCGGGAAAAAGTTTGGCGCGTGCGCGATTACTGTTCTGATCCTTGTCATCGTCGGAATCACTGCAAACAGGTCTTTCATTGATTCTCGATTTCTTTAAGGAGGAAGAGCTTCTCTTCTCCCGGATTTTCTGAACAACAAAATTGTTTTTAATGAATTTTTATTTTTAAGACTCAATCAATTAATTTTACCTCTAATGCTCTGTGTCGTTGAGCCTCCTCACACGAATCATCACTGCTGAACTTCAAATCATCAATATAATTTCGTTTCCGTAGATTAATTTTTCTTTCAACTTCTTTTCCCGTCTTCTGTTTCTTCTTGGTACTTCTAACAACCTCTTTCTTTACCTCCTTCTTTTCCTCCTCCTCCTCCTCTTCATCAGTTTCAGGATAAGTAAAGTTTTCTTCCTGTTCATTACCCTTCGTCTTCTTCTTGGAGTTACCAACCTGAAAATATAAATACTCTGGAACCAATTGGAAACTTGTCCACTAGTGATCATTCAATAACGCTAGCTAAGAGTATTTTTAACTCAAGTTTTAACAGTACCAAGGAGATTATTTTAGACTGGAGCAACAGGGACAGGGATTGATAAACTACTTAAGGAATGTACAATGGTCCACAGAACTGAGTCAGCTGTCAACTGAGGATTTCTGAGCATTTTTAAGGATCAAATAACTGCAGGTTCTGAAACATTTATACCAAAAAGACCAAGTAGACAAAATAACAAACCACAATGGATGACGAGGGCTGAAAAAAAATATTAACACTACAACACTTACTTACAAGCCGCAGCGCTCGGCCCGGAAAGTGTCATAGTAACCTTACCTATCCTGACCCTAAAATATATACTATCTCTCTCTTTCTTGCAATTCAACGTGGCAAGCGCTTATAACTCCTTTAGACAACTGCCCTAACTACAGACAGAAATCAAAGAGGCCAAAACATTAATAGTATTTACCACATTGCTTGATGCAGTTGACCTAGAATCTTTCTAATTACTAGCTGTGCCCGTGGTCGTCTGTTCGTCTGTATCATGATTCCGAGGACTAACCAGAATGATCCAAAATGTTCCTACCTGGAACCCTGGAGATAATTCATCAAGTAACCCAAGTAAGTTAGAAGAAGTAGAGTTTACTTTTCTTTTCTTGGAGAAGTTCTTCTTCATTTTCTTTGTAATTATCTAAATTATCAGCCTATTAAAAACATTCTTAGGAGGAAAGTCTATCTTTCTCTTTGTTTTAACGTTCTTGAGTTCCAATGTTTCGTGTCCTGTTTTGTGTTCTAGGATTTTTTTGTCCTGTCAAGTCCTGTTTTATCCTGTCCTGTCCTGTCCTGTCCTGTCCTGTCCTGTCCTGTCCTGTCCTGTCCTGTCCTGTCCTGTCCTGTCCTGTCCTGTCCTGTCCTGTCTTTCTTGTCAAGTCGTGTCATTTTTTGAGTTTTGTTTCAATGTCTCTGTTGACAAGTTTTTACCTGTTCTTTAACTAAATCTATATCTGATTTGATACCGTCCAGATCCGAGTTATCTGAACCTGGTTCTGAATCAAAAATTGACTCTGAAGAGCTAGAACTTGATTCAATGACGGCATTCTTTGTCCTAAACAATGAACAAATAAGAACATATGAGGACGAGGCCAAAATCTTGCTTTGGAGGCTTTCCTTAATAAATATAATCATCGAATTTCAATCGACACATTCGTAAAATAGTTGATATTTAAACTTTATGTGAATGCGTCGAATAAAATTCTATTATTAAGGTTGTAATATCTGAATGATTTGTTTGGAATTTAATTGAATTATTTACGATCTGAGTCGAATATTGGAACATTCTGAATTTGTATGGTTGCTACGTTCTACTTTGTGAGTCGTGATTAACCATTTTCATCTTAGATACGCAACAGATAGAAGTAAGATTAGTAGCGACCACCATCGAATTTTTTTCAAGGTAAGGCTATTCACTTTTTCTTATTTTTCGCGAACACCCCCTTTACCATGAACAGTGGTACACTCCATTTTAAAAAGAAATTGGATGTTTGAGGACTGAGAAANGGTGTAGAAATAAGAGATGTTATCCTAATTTAAATGTCGTTTTCTGCACAACTTTTAAAATAATATTTTTTAAGTTAAAAACAATTAAAGATACGACGTTTTAAGGAATTGCTCCTTAAACTATCAAATGAATTGGATTACCTTTTCATGGCTTTTTTTGCTGCAGCTCTGGGTGGCAATATTCTCTTTTTAACTCCGCCCTTATCCTCAATTATATCCTTCTCTCTGGTCTCAGTCTTACCCTGAGCAGAAGAAAACTAGTGTTATCACACAACTATACAACTGTTTATATACGTACATCTTAATTTCACCATACTGCCTGAAACATGCAGATACAGGGGTTAATACATTCCTAATAGAAATTTAAAATTATGTTTCATATTCTTTGTAATGTTCAGAAAATAGCCTTTTTAATGAATCGGTTAGATTTTTTAATAAATAATTAACGGCCCTGAAAAAGTTATAAATCAACCCGTTTCAATACGTCCTAATCATTGATCTGTTATATGTATATATTATATATATACGTTAAACATAGATAAATATATAAATAAAATCGATACTATTATATATATACGTTAAACATATATAAATATATAAATAAAATCGATACTATTATATACGTTAAACATATATAAATAAAATCGATACTACTGTTGCTATGCGTAAATCTTTATTGCAGAGACAGGGGTTAATACACTCATAATAAAATTGAAATTTATTCATTGTAATATTATCTAACTAACATTTACCAGAACCAGTTAAATTTTTTAATATATGATAAATATAATATATTTATATATAATTAACTTCAGAAAACATTTAAATCAACCCGTTCAATACGTCTTAATCAGTGGTGTTCTATATATGTATATAAATCTATCTATCTATCTGTACACTACCATATATATACACATATGTAATATATATATTGGTTTTTGTTCTCTGCAATATATATGCTCTGTTTCAAATGTCGTGTTCCATGCTAAAATCCACGATTGGTTTTATGTTCTCTGCTATAAATATATGAGAGTGGAGTTGGAACATTAGTTGCTGTCAATTTCTATGTTGCAGACAGCAACTAATTTTTTGGCGTCCCCTCCCCCCGAGCCAGAAAACAGTTGCTGTCAACATAAGTATATATTATAGATAATACTGTTTATATACATATTAAATATACATACAAGGTGTCACTGAAAAAAGTGTGTTCAGGCTTTTTTTGCCTCAGAAACACCATTCTTTTGTGTTAAAAGTACTTCTAGTAGGTACAATACCCATACATAATGGNGGTCGTAAATTGGGCCTGACCGGTTAAGCCGTTTTGAAGTTAATTAAAACAAACAGACAGGCAAAGTATTTAGATGTGTCTGCAAACATGACATCACAAACATGTTGACTCGTTGAGTCCTTCTAATCCCAATAAGCCAAGATAATATTTGAAGTATGTATCACTGTAACACTGAAAGCTAAATTTAACTATGATAATATTTGAAGCATGCAGGGTCGCCAAAACTTTTTTGAACACATCCGTACAAAAATCCGTACAATCCGTACAATTTTCGAAAAACAATCCGTACAATCCGTACAATTTTTTTTACCCTGAGCATGTATCACTGTAACACTGAAAGCTAAATTTAACTATGATAATATTTGAAGCATGTATCACTGTAACACTGAAAGCTAAATTAAACTATGACAATATTTGAAGCATGTATCACTGTAACACTGAAAGCTAAATTAAACTTTGATAATATTTGAAGTATGTATTACTGTAACACTGAAAGCTAAATTAAACTTTGATAATATTTGAAGCATGTATCACTGTAACACTGAAAGCTAAATTAAACTATGACAATATTTGAAGCATGTATCACCGTAACACTGAAAGCTAAATTAAACTATGACAATATTTGAAGCTCAATCTTAGAAAAAGATTGTATGTTAAACCGCCTTTAACCGTTCTTATATTGATTAAATTATGATTTTAATTTCTAATAAAAAATAAGAAATAGAAATGATTTGTCACTTACCCCAGGAAGAAGATTCTTATCGTGTATTATGACCATGTCTTCCTGTCTTTCCATCTTCTTCTCGTTTCTTCCTAGCAGCTCTTCTCTTCTTCCTCTTTCTTCTCCTCTCATTGCGTCTTCAATCCATCCTTCTATCCTAGAACTATTTGGTCTACCAAGTTCTCTAGGTTTACTTAGAATCATAGATTGTGGATAACTAGGACGGGTTGGATCTTCTCCACCTCTACTCTGGGTCTGGTTTGGAGCTGGTGGTTGAGAATTTCGAGGTACTACAGGAGGTGTGTGGTCGATCAGATATGTTCTTCGGTCAATATGTTCTGAAAGAAAGTGTATATAGTATTCACAACTGTAGTCTGTCACAGTACCAAGTCAATTTTAAATGACTTATTTCATTCATTTAATTGGAGTTTGGTTTGAAGCTAAAACTGAATTGGTCAAAAACATATTAGAGGTAGGAATTCATGAATAAGAGAAGTGAAACTGGGTACTACTAGTTGAACTACTTCTCCTGAGTAGTTTTAAACTACATCTTTTTTTGCATTTATAAATTCCTAACTCAGGAAATGGTAGCCGATTTGTCATTATTCAAAACTTTAAATTTGCAATTCAGGAACAAAACATTTTTGCTGATTTTTTACCACTTTGATCCGAATCCATAGATCTGTATTTTTTTGTAAATCGAATCCTAAGAGGCATAATAATGCGGACCTGTATCCTAAGCACTGTTGTGAGTCATTACCTCCCATTATGATATTATATCGTTCCATGATATGACTTAAGTTGTCTTCGCTGTAACTTGCGAAATCTTTCAACACTCTGGAAACAAATAATCATAATAGAAGAAAAGTGATAACAATTATTTCAACAAGATTTCTAGATCAGAGAAGTCCCATAAACGATTGACATTTTAGTTTTTCTCTACAAAGGTTGGCCCCCCCCCATACACAAATAAACTCAGTCCATAGAAAAAGTGAGTTAGAAAATTCCGAAGTGCTTAATTTTTGGGACTCACGAGTTACGAAATAATTATTTGTTCTAGAAATTAAATCTTAAATTATTCAAACCTCCGAAGATTGACCACTGAATCCCAATCGCCCCCCCCTTCCCCAAATTAAATATGTTTATGAAAAAGAATTAGGAAATTATTTCTAGGACTAACGAAATAATTATTTGTTCTAGAAATTAAATCTTGAATAAAACGAACCTATCGTAAGCTAGTGAAAGTTGGGCGTGAGTATCAAGGTCCCGGTTTGCAGATTTCTAGAAGGATTAAATCAAACTATAATATTAGTGATAAAATGTAATGAAAAGTTTGGCTCAAGAGTTACGTATTGGTTTTTATGACTGATGCCATTTACATCTATATAATGAAACTCTTCGCCAATATATTTATATTATGATAATCTTATGAGGAAAAAAATGTAATAATGGAAATTCTTAAACGAGATGAAATAATCTTGATGTATTCTTTAACGAAGGCCGCAGGCATAAGGAGCGTGTAAGAATGAATATTCTTCAACTAGTGTTAGAATTTCCATTCTTTAATGCTTGGAGCGTGTAAGAATATACATTCTTTCACGCTCTGACCGTGTAATAATTTCCATTCTTACACGGTCTGAGCGTTAAAGAATGAAAATTCTACACCTACAGTATAAGAATAAGCATTCTTAAACGCAAGGAAGCGAGCAATATCAAAATTGTTCCTCCTGAACCGTGTAATAATGGGAATTCTTACACGATAGGTTTACTACTATGGAACCGAACAGATATTATATAATTAAGTAATATTTTCATCAAAATTTTCATTGATTTATAAATTAATAGTTTTCCTAGATAAGATTGATTCTGAACTAATCCCTCCCTGAATTCCTCTTCTAAGGTCTGCCTCCTGTTTAGCCCAGTACGGAGGTAATCCCCAGGGATTATCTAACTGCTCCGGAGTAGACCTTGAGCTTGTACCTTGATCCATTCTAGATCTATAGCTTGGATCCATTGTTCTATAGTATTGACCTACACCCCTGCCGGAGACATAATCTCTAGGCTTATCAAATCTGCTAGGGCCAGAGTAATTGGATATCGTCCTTTGTTCCCCCGTCCTACTAAATGTAGAATCTATCGTCCTTTGTTCCCCCGTCCTACTAAATGTAGAATCTATCATCCGACTAGAATTGATTAATTGATCTCGGGGAATCCCGAATCCTTCTGAATTTTTGTATTGTTCAGGTCTTTGGTTTACAGAGAGTCCACAGGATTGATCAGAGTGGATATATCTCCGGAGAACCTGGTTCTGATCCATCAAATGATCTGATGATCTGGATCCAACCTTCTCCAGAACTACACTTATCTCTTCCTTAGAATTTGCTGCTAGGGTTGCTGTTTCTGTTATTCTCGGAACAATCACAGAATCTGATGGATTAAAAGACGGTTTCAAGACATCTGAACCTGATGAGCTATTTGTAGAGATTATTACACTAGAAGATCTTGGAGCAAAAGATGAGCGTTGAACCCCGTTTCGTGAGATGATTAAGGATTCAAAGTCTGCCCTGAGAACCGGGTTTATATTAGAAGATCGATTCTGCGCAGAGGAATCAATGGTTTCAATCCTTTCTACTGAAATATCTGGGACTGAAAAACAGTCCGTGATTTTACAACCTACTCCATTTTCTGACCTACAAGACATCTGATCCTCTAATACGGGGCTCCTAAAAATATAGTGTTAAAAGAACCTGTAAATTTCCCTGTATGATAATTGAAGGACTGCAGTATGGTTTGGGTGAATTATATTGGCGTACAAAGCCTAGGGGTGTCAGAAATGATTTTTTTTGCATATTTTTAAAAACTTCTATAAAACTTTTAAAGTTTAATTTTTGATAAAACTTTTTGTTCTGGATGATTGCAAATATCTATCTAAAACTTTCTTAAACCGGCATATTTTTTCTATATTCATTTAGTTAAGAGTTTGAGTCAAAATAAGTATTAATAAATATTGCTTTATATCGAGTAGATATCCTTAAACATACCGATGTGAAACCTTTCAGAAAGTAGGAAAGATTCTGCAAAAAANAATCATCCAGAACAAAAAGTTTTATCAAAATTAAACTTTTTTAGGTTTATTGGACGTTTTCAAAAAACCGCAAAAAAAATCATTTCTGACACTCCTAGGCTTAGTACGTCAATATAATTCACCAAAACCATACTGCAGTCTTTCAATTATCATACAGGGAAATTTTCATCTTTCTAAACATCCCAACGAATGATTTGACAGGTTCTTTACGATTTTTGATACCATTTATTCAAAATCCTAACCTTTTACTCTTCTCTTCCTCTAATCCATGATCATTACAACCAGGAATGGGAGCAGATTCGAGAATTTCTTCAGAATTAGGCTCTAACATCTGTTCCTGCTTTAAACTATACTCAGGGTGCTCACTATCATACGGACCATCCTCGAAGGTCACAGCACTGATTAGCTCGTAGACCTTCGAGGCCTCTGAGGGTGTTATGATCCTGGCTACTAGCTCCGGTAGATCAGAGGATAAGGAGAGCAATATTTCACGGATAAGATCTGTGTCAGGGATCCGGGTTTCTAACATTTTAATCACTTTGTCAGTATCAATAGTAGATTTGCTAGTATCAATACTGGATTTGTCGGGAGGTTCTTTTTTTAATGGAGAATCACCGATTTCGATTTCCGTTGTAGTTTTTTTACCGTCTTTCACAACATTCTGGGTGTCGAGGAAATTATTGAAAGTCTTAATTTTTAGATGCGACATTTTTCTGAAATAGAGTTAATTATACAAGAAAACGTTGATTATTTGGTTATTCAATTTTAACTACATCGGGTGTGCGATAACATTTCTCCCCTTGAGTATTCTACGCATTAGCATCCGTCTTCCGCCCTCAGATTTCATTCGGTGATCTAGGCTAACCCTGAAAACAAAATAATACTGTTTCAAATTTGTATTTTTTAAAAACATTTTTTCTCAAACTTACTTATGATAACGTTTAACCTCGCTGGGATATGGAAACTCTATCCTAGGATGATAATTCTTCTTGTGTGCAAATAATTTCCTAAAATATAAATTATTCCAGTTTTAGTCAATATAATTTTAACTGTTTTAGGTTCAGAACTAATATCGAAATCTTGACTATGGAAATCACGCAACCTTGTACAATGTACATTTGAAAATTAAAAAGGAGGGGGGGGGNTTTAAAGGCTGTACAGTAAACGTTTCATAACTTACAGGTTTCAAGTCTTGGTTGTTAGACGTTAGCCGTAATATATCGTGGTTCAAGAAACAACCAGTTTTATTATGTAGCGTGATTCTTCCTAGCGCTTAGGGCGTACAATGTACATAAGAGGACCTCCCCCTCACTAATGAAGCCTATTCGCCACTTCTGAAAAAAAGAGTTAACCAGTGACCCCCAACCTCTAGTACTAAGAAGTGGTCTCCATCGATTTATTTCCAATCTGGTTTGGTTCAATGAGGGAGGGAAGGCCAAGCAGCCATGAACCCCGTGGAAAAGTCTCCGAAACCCTGCAGAAACAGTCTCCGAACCCCGTGGAAAATCTCCGAACCCTGTAAGGAGCAAAAAATGNTATTGAGTCCATATGTCGAGAAGATTGGAAAATTATTGCTAATTTACAAGTAATATTTATATTTGATAACGTTTTTTTCAAAAAACCTCCTCCACGGGGTTCGGAGACTCTCCACGGGGTTCGGAGACGTACCATTCCACAGGGTTCGGAGATTTTCCACGGGGTTCATGGCTTCTTGGCCTTCCCTCCCAAGTTCAACCTTCCACCAATTATAAAACTAAAGAACATCGAAAAGACGCGGTTTTTCTATGAGAATGAGGGGGTTTTCAAATTCTGTAAGCGCCCCTGGTCCTGCATATAATGCAAGGACGACAAACCTGTTTTGATGTTGCCAGCCTCGAACTGCAGGCACAGCAGTTCCCTTTTCTGTAAAGTTCTTTAAATATGTTCTACAGCTCTGCACTAGGATAGGTAGACCTGGAGAACTGAACCCGGCTGGACGGTTCTCCAACAACAACCGAACCAACAGAGACATTTCTTCTGAAATATATTAATAAAACGTTACATTCAAAATGAAACTGAATGAATATTATGTAGTTTGGCGATTTCTTTAAGGATAAATAAATCTATGATATGAAAGTAGAAGTTGTCCTTCCAAATACGGTTCAAAAATAACGATTTCTACTTTCAAATCTAAAAATTCATTCCTTAATGATTTTCAAATTGTACAGGATGGTCCACATCGACGTCAAGGACACTGAGGGCTCAAAACATGGTCGATAGTTCTGCTGTAGGTTCTTGACGACCTGATTTCTACTGTAGGTTCTTGACCACCTAATTTCTACTGTAGGTTCTTGACCACCTAATTCCTACTGTAGGTTCTTGACGACCTAATTTCTACTGTAGGTTCTTGACCACCTAATTTCTACTGTAGGTTCTTGACGTCCTGATTCCTACTGTAGGTCCTTGACGAACTGGAAGAGTGTTCTGGTAGGTCTACCCGACATCCCAGATCCCATATAGGAAACAGCTCCTTCATTCTCCATTACTCCTAGATTAATTTCAAGTCATCATTTCTTTCAAACTGTAATTCTACCCCTAAACTTGTTTTACTGTTATCAAAAGTAAGGAATTGTGTTAATATACATCTTTGCTGCTAAAGGTCACTTTACGAAAGAACCAGCAATTGAAAATGAACATTATTAGATTGAAAAAAAAGATATCTCCATTTCTGCTCAGCAAAGGTTTAATATTATCACCAGGTTCAGTTGTGAATCGATTATGTGACTCCATAAATGGATGGTCACTTGAAATTGCGTTGAAAGTCCCATGGAGTATCATCAAAGAACTAACTCATTATCATTATTTAATTTTAGTTTTAAAATTCAGTTTGGACTGTGTCATAACTTTCATGTGTACTTGCATCTCATATTGAAAAAAGTACAATTTTCCACATCTCCTAAAAATGAATACCTGCAATATCAAGATGCATCCAGTTTTTACAACTTGTGAATTCTTTAAGAAAAGCGGCAGCTGTACAGGCGCCCCCTCCTACACAAAATAATTAATGTTTGATTAACTACAATATTTATTCCAATGTTTTTTTTCGGTATCACTGTAATTTTTAGTTCAGATGTGAACGATGTGAACTTTTATTAAGATAGAGCTTAGCGCTGAGCTCGAATTCCGAAAGGTGAACTAAAAATTGAATTATTTAATTTTAATTTCTGGGATAGACCGAAATCAAACCGACAGGGCCGGGCCGGGAAATCGGCTGTGCGCTTTGAGAACGAATTAAGAGTTCACAAGTTTCGAACTGTGACCTGAAGTACTGAAACTGACCTGGTGTAAGGCTGATATTGTTAAGGTCAGCTAATGGAGATTTTTTCATCTGTTGTGTATAGTGCTGCCATAAAGGCATCCTAGAAAACATATCATTGAATTCAAAATTTAATGAGATTTGCAAGCTAAAATAAAATAGGGATTAGGGCTCAATGAGCCAGAATATAGTAGGGTTTAGTTGATAGACTGCAGTAGGGTTTAAGAAACTAAACTGGAGTAGGTTTTGAGAAATAGGCTGGGATGGGGGTAAAGAAGCTAGACTGACGTAGGGTTAAAGTAGCTATAGACTGGGATAGGGTTTAAGATTAAGCTCTGCTATACTTAATTAGGGTTTAAGAAGCTATACTATAGATTTAGAAGCTAAAATGAATTATAGAAGCTAGATTGAATTAAAGTAAAAAAGGAAGCTACAATGTATTAGAATTAGGAAATAGACTTAGACTAGAGTATGGGAAATGTTTTACTGGAGTAGGGGTTCAGAAACTAGACTGGAGTAGGGTTTAGAAAGCTTGAGTGTAATGGGGTTTAAGGAGTTAAGGAGCCAAAATTGAGTATTATTAGAACGAAAATCGGTAAAATGATAAAAAGCTAGAATAAAATATGGTCGGTCATGAAATTCAATAATATATTTCCTCCAAACTCTATCTCCGGTTTTCCGTCCTGCGGCTGAGAGAACATCAAAATCCTTTGATGAGGTTGAGAATACTCCGGTAGCTCCTGTTCCTAGCGCAACCATCATAGCTCCGGTTAGAGTTGCTACATCTAATACACATCTAAATAAAGATAATATTATTTCTAAAAAGATTGCGGGAGGTAATTTCCTAAACTAAACCTTGTTGTTAAACAAGCATAATTCTAAGTTATTTACAACAGCATATTTTTATGGTGGGAAGAAATGAAAGTATCGTAGTTGATGTTCTTTCATTTTAAAATGTTAACTTGGTAACAGGGTTTATTTTAGAAATTGATTTTGAAAGTTTGGCGAATTCTAAATAAACCCTAGTAGTTTGGGGACATAGTTATTCGGATAAAGGTTAAAAGTAAACTTGTTTTTGAATAGTTAAGTTGATGGTACTCCTGAAATTAACTGAACCACTTAAAATGACCCTGGAAATAAAATCCTACCGAGGGTTAAATTTATCAGCATAAGTTAGCGCATCTGCAAGAATTAGTCTTCCTTCTGCATCAGTATTATCAACCTGCAAAAATCAATATTATGTTTGTAAATATCTTACAAAATTAACTCAAACCATTATGAACTATTCAAATTCAATTTAACCTAATATTAATGAATTCAAAATGAATAAAAATAAAAAATTAACCTAAAAATCAACATGGCAAATAAAAAAGTTTATGTTAAATTTGTTAAAATTATTTAAAACCTGAATAGTTTTTCCATTCATAGCAGTGACGACATCTCCGGGTTTAGTTGCTCTACCCCCCGGCATATTTTCAGTCAGAGGAACCAACACTATTAGATTAACCGGCAAAGCCGCCTCCGCCACAGCTTTCAGGGTCGCAGTTACGGTCGCCGCTCCGCCCATATCCGCCCTCATTTTATCCATCTTGGCGGAGGGTTTGATAGAGATACCGCCGGTATCAAAGGTAACCCCTTTGCCTACCAATACTATCGGATCTGCGTCCTAGTAAAATTTACAATTCAGAAAAATATTTTTTTAAAATGAAAAAATATATTTATATTAAAATCCAATGAAAGCAACATTTTTTTAAGTTAAGATATTTGACGCAGACTCAGGAGATAATCTAGGTGGGGACTGGGGGGGGGGGGGGGCAAAATAAATTTGCGAAGTGTGGCAATAGAAGCACGGAAATATAATTGTTAAATATATGGGACTAAAGTGGAAATAAAAATATTTTATGTGTTCTTCTGTTTCAAAATGTAAAATTATCATGCGACAACCTGAAACTAATATGAATTGAGAATTTCCTTGACTCCGTTAAGAAAACTCATCTCTAGAAACATCGGAGGTTCACTAGATCCTCGAGATACACTCAGAAATGATCCCATTCCCATCTTCTCCGCCCAACTCTGATCCCTGAGTAAATCAAAACTTAATATTTTATTAATATTCTTCGCTTGTCTTTTGTTTCTTTCTTTGTGTCCAATAAACGTCTAAAAGACTGAACCGATCAGGCCTAAATTTTTGTGGTAACTTACAAGACACAAGGAAAAGTTTATGGCCCGTCGATTTTTTTTTAAATCAGCCAATGAGAATGAAAAACTTTGCGAGATTTGGATTTCAAATTTTACTCAAGGCTAACAGATAAATTTAAATTTAATTATAGTTCATTAGCATAAATTTTTTTTAATTCCTGAAAGTAGGAAATGATGATGATTAAACCTTTAAATGTGAGACCATTTTTTCATCGTCGACTTTAAATCTTATTTTATTTTCCCGAGGGTTTGTCATTTTTAGGAACTATTTCCTAAGCTTTTGTGAAAAAAGATGAGTTTTCCACAATACAAGCTTTTTCCCTCACAAAACCATTAACATTCACCATATATTACGGGGAACATTTTTTTTAAGGAGGGGGGTATTTCAAGACAATATTTCCAAGACTCTTGTACCTGGCTTCTATATTGACCGGAAGACCTTTCATCTGTTGAATGACCTCTGCTACGAATAGAGTTGGTGTAAGATGATTGGCGGGGCACTCCATCAGGTCTCTTGCAAAGTTTTGGGCACTTCCCAACCTTACTCCGTTCAACCATTCTTCAGTAAACGAATCTAAATAAATTCAATTCAAGTTTCTCTTCACACAACTAATGCTTTTTCTTTCAAACACAATATCGAAATTTCAATTTCTTTACCAAAATTTTTTAGATTTTTTTTTTTTTTGGTGTTTTTATTGACAAAGATTAAAAAATATTACATGAATCGCAATACTTTGGATTAAATATTATTTGGAAAGTTATATTTTCAGTTTTGTCTTATTGATACTTAGGTAAGTAATTTCACGCAACGGTGAGGTGGGCTTCAGGGACTTATTCAAGAATTTGTCCAGGGGGGTATAAAATTTTTTTCTTTTGCTGGTCCAGGGAGGGGGCTGAGCCCCGATAGCCTCCCCCTCCCTGAATACACCTCAGGTGTATTCAGGGATTGTGTAGAAAAAGTTATTTAGTATTAAAAGAAAAAATGTCCTCTACAAACTATAATTTAGTAATAATAATCTTTTAAAAGTGCACAAACCTCGCGGGGGGGGGGGGGATGGCTTTTGAAGAAATTGTTTGTTTTTACCCCTGGCGACCTATTTTCTGTTACTAACCTAGCGGGGTTACTGCTGGTCGAGGCTTCTTCTCTGCTTTAAATCTATCAAAAGCCCAGTTTGCCAAGGTTGCCCCCTCCCCTGCTGCCTCACAGTCTCCAAAATTCTCAATCTGAACTTCCTTTAATCCTAAGATAAAGTTCAGGACTCAGTAAGTAACTTCAAGTTTTAAGTGGCCCTTCATTTTAAAAAAGAAGGGCATGTCTGATTCACAATAGTTCCCTTGACACCCTTATCTGTTAAGTAGGTGTCGTTTTTTAACTTAATAAGTGTTAAATTCTGATAATTTCTCCATTGTTTCACAAGCAAGAAATGCTTAATTCACTTTTGTAAGGAACCCAGAAATGAAAATAATATTTTTTTAAACAAAAACCAGATCAGAAGTGTCATTTAAAATTACAGTCCCTTTCATCAACATAAAATGGTAAAATGTAACGATTATTCAATTCGAATTTCATTGAATATACACATTTGAAGCACATCAAGTTTTCTTGTTAAATAATAATTTAGAACATTGGAAATTGCAAATATATTTAGGAAATGCTAGGAAAAGGGTAATTTTTCTGATTGTTGACCCAAGAATTTAAGTTGTTATGTCGTAATCTACTAAAATATCAAAGACGATCTTCCATTCTTCTCTCCAAATTGTCATGTTTCGTGAGACACCCTGTATAGCCTACCTAAATCTGTGACAGCTCTGACTCCGGCTGCAGCAGCTTTCCTGACAGATTCCCGATCCATATCTATGTTTTCCTCGTCCTGTACTCCACTAGGTTTACCCAACCCTACAGCTACTACCTGACCCAGGTCAGGGTGCACCTTACCAACCAACCGCCAGCTACCACCCTACAGTACACAATATGAAATTAAAAAACATTGCGGAAAAGTGCAAAAAATATGTTTTTTTTTTTTTGACTTAAAATAACTTTAAAAACTAATGTATATAGGAACTAGGACTAAGTCCTAATATGATCAGGATTGGATTAAACAATACATGCCAATCAACACTGCTATGTTCGGCAGCTTCTGGCTTATCATAGGCCACATCTGGCTCATCAAAATAATTTATTGAAAAAAATAACTCACTTTATCTTAACATTCTAACACAATTTCTTAAACCATATTGATTACTCTATGCAATTAAGTTAATTAAAATTTTTTAACAGATTATGAAATCGATTTTTAAAAAGTCAACAAAAATTTCTCCGTTAAAATGTAGTACCTTGAGTAATGATCCAGAGTTGAGTAAACGAGAACTAATTTCTCCGCTAGCTAATGCATCTAATTTTTCTCCTAATTATCAATAAATTATGGTACTGAAGTTTTCAGCACTTTTTGGAATGATTATTATAAACTTTGTCGCTAAGGAATAATCAGTTTGAGCATGGGACATTCTTAGGAATAATCAGTTTGAGCACGGGACATTCTTAGGAATAATCAGTTTGAGCACGGGATATTCTTAGGAATAATCAGTTACAAACTACGATATCTTATGTGATATTTCCTGGAAAAAAAGACGTAAAAAACGACTAAAATTTTCCTGGTTACTAATTAAGAGATTTTTCGCCAGGACATAAGAAAATGTTATTACTCGAGATTAATAAATCAAAGCAGTATTTATTTATTTTTAAGGGAGTTTACAACAAAGAATGAAAATAACCAATTTAAAGCAGACTTTAATATTTAAAACTAAAAGAGGAAACAATAATCATGAAATTTCGTTAAAATGCCTTTACCGAATCGAGTGGGTCCCTTAAAAAAAGATTGGCAATAGAGAATGAACCTGCTCTGAATTCTACTTGATGATAAATAATAAATATGAACCTGCTCTGAATTCTACTTGATGATAAATAATAAATATGAACTTGCTCTGAATTCTACTTAATGATAAATAATAAATATGAACCTACTCTGAATTCTACTTAATGATAAAGAATGAACATGAACCTGCTCTGAATTCTACTTAATGATAAATAATAAATATAAACCTGCTCTGAATTCTCCTTAATGATAAATAATAAATATGAACCTGCTCTGAATTCTACTTGATGATAAAGAATGAACATGAACCTGCTCTGAATTCTACTTAATGATAAATAATAAATATGAACCTGCTCTGAATTCTACTTGATGATAAAGAATGAACATTAACCTGCTCTGAATTCTACTTAATGATAAATAATAAATATGAACCTGCTCTGAATTCTGCTTAATGATAAAGAATGAACATGAACCTGCTCTGAATTCTACTTAATGATAAAGAATGAACATGAACCTGCTGGTGTGAGTGTGAACGTGTTGTCTGCTTCTCCATGATGCACCCCAACAACTACAGCAGGCTGCTCTCCAGCAGCTAAAGTATACAGGAGTCTGCTGCTCTCTCCTACTCCCCGTAAGCAGCCTCGCATTTTCAGCAGCATCTGAAATTTAGTATCTTGAGAGTTTCAACTTTTTTTTTTACAAATTTTGATTTCACTGACAAAGAAAAATTTAGTTTCCGTAGTTTATCAATCAATAAATTGAAAAGGACTGTAAACGGAATTTCAAAAGATCCTTCATTCACGGAGGGGCATGTTCAATTCACAACGAATATTTTCTATCTTAAACCATGTTGAATTAGGACAGTTTCCTTCAATGTCTCTATAGCAAAAGAGCGGCTCTTCGGAGTGTGATTAGCAAACTTACTCCACGTGTTCAAATCTGACACGTTTCTTAATTTTCTCCTTTTAATTAAAAATATCAATTTTTAGAGGAGAAAAAAAAGAAAAGGTTAATATTCATCTCTGATCGGACTAAGGGTTAAAAGGATCCACATCAATCTTGAATCGAACATGCCATTCTACAACTGGAGAGTCACTTGGAATTAAGTCCACAGTCCCTTAAATAAGTTAACTACATTTTATAAATTAAATTAAATTTACAGAGAAGCTGTCAATATCGACAGCAATGTACAGAATAATAACAATAATAACTTAAATAAATTGGAAACCCACACTGTCTGTGGTATTTTTTCATTGGTATTTTTTCATTAAGTCATAATTTTTGATAGAAATAAATAATAAAGAAAATTTACAATTTACATCACAACATTATAAAAAAGAGACAAATGTTTGGCTTCCCCTTACAGAATAATTTTATCTCTTAGGGTTGGATTTATTAAGACATTATATAATGATACACTTCTTTTTCATCTGCAGTTTAGATAATCTATTAGAACAAACGGAAGTCCATTGTTTTCTCCCAACCTTTCTAGTTTTGAATAAAATTTCTGTTTTGAACTTGAATTGCGTAAACACTTCCACAAGACGAGTCTACTCTGACGCATCAAACTGCGCGGATTTTGAAGTTCTGATTCGACCAACTCTGTGAGGTCGGGGTTCTTAACCCTGATCCAGCTGAGATTATTCTGTGTAACCCTGCAGCCGACCTCTAGTAGGAACTTGATCACGTCCTGAAAGTTTTCCACCGTGCTCGCGCGATAGAGCACTGTAGCGCCAGTATTGTCCTTGGCGTTGAGATCACTGCCGTTTATTATTAGAATTCTAAGAATATCTTGAGAATTTTCTCGCGCTATTCGTTCCATACTGTTGAGCTGTTCCGCACTTAGGTCCCAAGACCAAAGCCGTCTAAAATATATTTATGTTGAAGAATAGGGATCAAACATATTTTCAAAACAATTCAATCCGATCAATGAAAGTACAGTCAAGTTCCAGGGGTATTTCATTTCAAGAATTACACCCCAGCTCAGGGGGGGAAATGGGTTTGATGATATATAGAAAAACGTCCGGCAAGTTTTTTCACTCCCTTTGAATACTTTTTAAACAACCCTTTATTTGTGATAATTCCCTTAGAAATCATTTATTTCCTCAATTGTACAGTATACACCCCTTTTAAACTCAATTGGACTTGATCTGTAAGAAAATGTACCCCTCAAGACAATACCTTTGATGTACAGTGAATAAAATATTTGATTTCGTGTCTTTAATAATACTTTTAAGAAATTCTTTTCACATTTTCAGGTGCTGGGCTTTAAACTGGTTTTAAAAACGTAGCTAACATTATAGAGCCACCACCCCCCCCCCCACAAAACAAAATTATGAAGAAAAAAAATTCATTGAATTAATATTAATTTACCTGAAATATCCATGCTGATCTCCAACCCTAAAACATTCGAGGATTTTATTAGAACATTTACAAAGTAGGAAAAGTTTGAATATTTAATTCAATGTTCATACATTTCAAACAATTCGTATACAATTAAAGAATCTGATGTTTTTTATTTAAAAATGCTGACCAAGTAAGTGTACTGCACTTTCTGTGTAGAATGTAAACAAAACAGTCCCAAAATGATTTTTTTTATTCCTCACAAAAATTCCAGTGCAATGTTTATATAAACATTTTATAAAGATCTTGAGGTTCCTAGTGTATAGATTCCTTGATTTCAATCAGCTGTTTTATATTTCTCAAATACACTGATCAGTATAAAACCTTTTATTTAAAACAAAGTATCTCTTACGTTTGAGCTAAAAGGGTTTGAAGACATAATTTAAATTAACTCTCTATTTTACGAGTAGCCTGACGGATTCATAACGGTAACCTTTAATCCTTTATCTGAATTACAATATGGATGATACATCCTTTGATATATTTTGAAAAGTGTTTACTTCTTACAATCTTCTTAGTTTCTATAGCATAAATACGCAAGCTACTTTTGTAGAGAAACCACAATTGAAAATAATCAATTTTCCCATAGAAAAACTAGGAAACCCAATGGTTTAAAGGATACGGTTGTGAATCAGTAATATAAACCTCTGATGAGTGAAAACATGCCTGTTAGTTCCATGATTACAAGCGTGAAATAAAGCTGTGAATCCTTCTTTATCTCTCTGGTCCAGGATTAAGTCATCTCTCTGAACCAGAACCTCAACAACATTCCTGAATACAAACATATTTTATCCTACCTAGAATCAATACACTTCCATGAATAAATTCTATTATATGTTTTACTCTCTGCTCTACCTGTGTCCTGCTCTACTTCTAGATCTCTACCTGGGTCCTGATCTACTATTAGATCTCTACCTGTGTCCTGCTCTAATACTAGATCTCTTCCTGGGTCCTGATCTACTATTAGACCTCTAGCTGTGTCTTACTCTACTACTAGATCTCTACCTGTGTCCTGCTCTGCTACTAGATCTCTACATGTGTCCTGCTCTACTAACAGATCTCTACCTGTGTCCTGCTCTGCTACTAGATCTCTACATGTGTCCTACTCTACTACTAGATCTCTACCTGTGTCCTGCTCTACTACTAGACCTCTACCTTTGTCCTGCTCTTTTGCTAGATCTCTGCCCGTGTCCTGCTCTACTACTAGACCTCTACCTGTGTCCTGCTCTATTGCTAAATCTCTGCCCGTGTCCTGCTCTACTACTAGACCTATACCTGTGTCCTGCTCTACTTCTAGATCTCTACATTGCTCAAACACTAGATCTCTACCCGTTTTCCTGATCTACTACTAGATCTCTACCTGCGTCTTGCTCTACTAGATCTCTACATTGCTCCACTACTAGATCTCTCCCTGTTTCCTGCTCCACTACTAGATCTCTACCTGTGTCCTGCTCTACTAGATCTCTACCTGTATCCTGCTCTACTAGATCTCTACCTGTGTCCTACTCCACTACTAGATCTCTACCTGCGTCCTGCTCTACTAGATCTCTACATTGCTCCACTACTAGATCTCTACCTGTGTCCTACTCCACTACTAGATCTCTACCTGCGTCCTGCTCTACTAGATCTCTACATTGCTCCACTACTAGATCTCTACCTGTGTCCTACTCCACTACTAGATCTCTACCTGTGCCCTACTCTACTATTAGATCTCTACCTGTACCCTACTCTATTACTAGATCTCTACCTGTGTCCTGCTCTACTACTAGATCTCTACCTGTGTCCTGCTCCACTACTAGATCTCTACCTGTGCCCTAGATCTCTACCTGTGTCCTGCTCTACTTCTAGATCTCTACCTGTGCCCTGCTCTATTACTAGATCTCTACCTGTGTCCTGCTCTACTACTAGATCTCTACCTGTGTCCTGCTCCACTACTAGATCTCTACCTGTGCCCTGCTCCGCTGGCCAGCATGAGAGGAGTAAGGTTTCCAGGTCTCATGTTGATACTAGGACAGGGTAGGTTTACATCCATACCTTCAACCAATACAAGTTCTCTGATCAATAGTCAATATAAAAACATTGTACTGTGATGTAAATTATTAGAGGATTTTGGCGCAAGCAAGTTTTAGTTTGATCATTATAAATGCCCGTTTTGTGAAAAACCTATTTCTTTTTCACAAACCTGAAAACTTATTTTATTTTCTTAAAAGTTGTTAGTTCATGATCGAAAAATCCTAACAATCCACCACCAGTGATAATAAATGTAATGTAAACAATAAAAATGTAACTGTCCTTTTCCTTTCCTTCTTTTTAAAATTTGGGGGGAAATATTCCTACAACCCCTATTTTTAATGATTTTAAACATTTTCTCCTGAAACATTTAATTTTGTCTGTTCTTGTTGTATTATATAAATAAATAATTACTTACTTAAAGCGGAAAATCTACCTTTAACTCTTGTTAGAATAGTAAGATAACTTTTTAAGTTTATCTCATTTAAGATATTTTGCTACATTGACAGGACGGATACAGGGGAGGGGGGGGGGGTGCGGGGGTACCTTTGCACCCCCCTGACGGACTCAGGGGAGTGCTCTGAGATTTTGAGGGAAAAAATGTTCCCAATTTGCTAACATAATTTTCTTAATTTATTTCATCTTTTGTACCCAGTTTCATGCATGCATTAAGAACATAAGAACAAAAAATGAAATACATAATCTAAGGAACAATAAAAATATTGTTAGGCAATAAACAAAACTAAAGGATTTAGTCCCAACGGGACTGCTGAGAATCACTACAGAAGTCAAGTAAAGTAATCTAAGGACACACTATTAGGAATAGGAACATAAATAGGAACACAAATAGGAACAATAAGTTACAAGTTAGGAAAAAAATGGAAGAACTAGGAATTCCGAACAAATATTAAAAAACTAAAACATGAAATGATGATCAACACATACATATGCGAAAAAATTGTCATTTGTGCTGTACATGAAATAGAAATAATATTCAATGTCAATAATAGGAACATAATGCAAGTTAAGAACAAAAAGAAATTACTCGGAAAGATATGTTTTTAGTTATCCTTAAGCTTGCAGTTCGAATTTTAGTTTTGAGAAAACTGAAGATTTGAGTTGTTTTTTTTAATCTTTTAGTCATTCACAATTTATATATTACTTTCCCTGTATTAAAATTAGTATCAACTATTCGGGATTCAAAAATTTTCAGTAATACATTTATTTATATATTAACTCAAATGTATAAATCTTATACCTCCAGTTTTTTTTTAATTAATTATTTACTATTACTAAAAGTAAGTATTTACTAGGACATATAGTCCTACTGTGGACAAGACCAGATTGAACCCTACATCCCATTCATCGCTGCTATGGTCGGCAACTCCTGGCTCTACAATGTCCCTATCAGTGGGGCGCTTGATTCAAGACTTCAAGTAAACAAGTAAACTCTTTAAGTCTCTCAACTTTCCAAAATGATCATCCTAGGTTTTTCTCAGAAATCAGTTGGATTTTTCAATAAAAAATACAAAAAATAAACAAAGCCAGTTGGAGCTGTTAAAATTTTTTAAACAAGTAAGAGCCAGTTTCAGACCATACATCCTTTGGTGGCTCCATAATTGTTGGACTGTTGGAATGCTGAAGTGGCCGGAGCAGAACTCCTTTGTTTTCTTATACCAGTTTTTTGTTTTGATGCAAAAAGCTTTTTAAAAACAAAATGCAAAACAGGCAAATATCTATCTTAATAAACTGTAATGTGTGATAAATTAATAATATATTTTTTAGTCTTTAATCTTTCATTTTGACCCTTTTAAGGTCCATCAGGTTAAACAAAATTTTCACCTAAGGCGCTCCACATTTTAGTTCCTACTTGCACATTTTTTGGGTACTTAAAAATTCCTGCACCCCCCCTAGCTTAAATCCTGTATCCACCCCTGTACATTGATACATGTTACTAATTATCGTTTTCACTTCCAAAATTCAACCAGTCATAAGAAAAAGTTGACTATTCCCTGGCTAAGTTTGCCCATCCTGAGTCACAAGCAATATGAAGAAGATTCATCTTCCCCATGTAGAACTGTTCGTCAAGGTTGAGCTTGAACCTCTTCTGGATCAGACGGAAGGTTTCAGCGTTGTCCTTGTTGTGCAGGAAGTATCTGGAGAAATATTGAGGACTATTATTTTTAGATTTAAAATTCGGTTATGGTGATGGACCAAACCTCTGTAGAGTAACAAAGTAGATATTAGTTCCACATTTATTGAAAATATATTTCGGTCTGGGTTGACCATAGTCAGTTCTTGAGATTGTTTCTTCACAAAGATTAAAAACAAACTTAGTTATTATGATTTAACTAGTTTCTATTTTAATCTAAAGTTTTTCAAAAATAAAAAATTGACGTCGTTTTTGAGGAAAAAATTGTACTTCTGTAAAAAGAGGGAGGGGGTGGTAAAATTAAAATTTGTCATTTTACTTATATATATCATTTCCCAAGATTTATTAACACTAGAAAATTTTATTACAAAATATTTGATATATTTGGAAGGGATTTAATTTTTCTACATTTTACAATACACTTATTAAACATTTATGATTGGAATTTTATTCTTCAACAAAAAAAAAGGAAAACTGAGGCCGAACTTAAAGAATTTAAACCGCGTTGCTGACCCGCCGGAAACCAGTTCCAATTGAGCGCCGGCTCAAAACTCGGAAACACTTACAATTTCAAGTGGAACCAACCATGTTTGAACCGCGTCTCATATTTGAGCCACGGCTCAAATTCTTTAAAATCGGTCTCACACCTGTTTCTTACCTCATTTTCATCTTATCTGATACTCTAGGATGTGTTGCCATTCGTTCCATACAGGCATCCAACCATTCCCATTCATTAAACCCAGGACTAAAATAACATTAGAGGGTTTGAGTTTAATAAATAAGGGGGAGGGACCAGTGCTAGAGAGGAATCTAAAATAAACGAAGAAATGATAAGATGACCAGTTATTTCCAAAATATAGACCATGACTATGTATTAGGAAAAGTGGTTTTTAATGATATATATATATGATTCGAATAATTCCTTAAAGCATGTAAAACAAAAGTTCTTTGTTTTTGTTTTAAGAAAACCCGTTTTTCAGTGAAATTGGGGCCAGCGGTTGGAAATAATTTGATTTTTACTACAAACACCACTTTTTTGCAGATCTGTTTGAAATCCTTACATGCAACCAATAAGTTTGTTTTTTCTCATTCTTGAGTGCCAAATTAAAACTCTGAGAGTTACGAAGTCGAAAAGTCGTTCCATTATATGATCGATGTTTAGATCCGAGTGAAAGTACCTTGAGCTGACCTCGATGAGTTTAAGACAATGTTGGTAGTAGCTGAACAAAGATCTAGCCTCGGTTATGAAGGAACTAGGACAGGTCCCAGGATCACAGGGTGTCTAGGAGAATAATTAAGATATCTATTTGTGTTCTGTCACTGATGTAAATCCTGAACCGGGACAAGAAAGGCCGAGCGCTATGGGCGAATCCTGAATAAAAAGTGACAAATGAAGATAGGGCAATGCGTCAACACTTAAGGGACCTGAAGGCTTGAGGAGACGGATCATGCACTCCAAAAAGGGGCAACTTCTGAGGATACATTTCAGCTAGAACAAGGGACCGAGTTCTGGGGATAAATTGATAAATAAGAGAAGGAAAAAAAGATATGAACAAAGCACTCATGTGAAGTAACAGAGGTTCACTTAATAATATGGCATACAATGTCAAATTGCTGGATTTTTATTGATCAAGTTTAGATTATTTGAACAACTCAAACCAACTCCAAGAATTGAATAATAATTTTTGGTCGATTTTATACTTTATTTCATTGTTAAAGAGAAGAGAAAAACGGGTTTAGATAAAGAAGATGATAGAATTACTGTACCAGGGGTTGTTGTGATGGTTTAGGGAATGAGTCCAGGGGTGGGAGAGGTTCAGAAACTCCAGCTCCTCCAGGTACCGGTACATCAGGGATCGAGTTCATTATCATGGATACAAGTTCTCCAACCTAGAACAACAGCTGTAAAAGATAATTACAAAACGTTTAATAAAAGAGCAGGACTACAAGGACTACAAGACGCATTACACTTAAATAATTTTGTCCATTAACTAGTAATATTCATATTTTGATCTGATAAAGTTTGTTTAAAGAAAATTTGAGAAAATGGGGCCGCAAGAACAGTTTTTATAGTTGCTGCATTTAGATTTAGCACGAATTGATTTACTAAAAAAATAAATCAGATTGAAACAAGTATTTGTTACGGATTAAATTATGAATTCATGAAAACTAAAGAAAAACTGAAATAAAAAATAGAAAACGAAGTTGAGTTTTTAGCTTAGTATTCACTTAGTTTTCGTCATTTTATGCATCAGGAACATCTTTAAGCGATAGAAGATAAACTTAATTGTGTTTCTATTTTCTAAAAAAACGGAGGAATTATAGATATTTTGAAATTAGTAAATACTACATTTAACAATGTGTGTCCGAGCACTGTCTGTACCTGTTGTATTGCATTAGTATCATCTCCATCTCCTTGAACCTCGGCAGCCTCATCCTCTGAACTCTCAGACATATTTCATCTGGAAAATTAGAAGATATCTGGTCACGTGATAGCAACGGTGAATACTGAACATTAAATGTAAACATTTTTTTTTTGGATCACAATGATAGTTCTCGTTCCTGTTTGTGAAATAGGGATGTAACTGAATAAGAACTCTTTTGGTGAAGTGAGAGTGGGGGGGGGTGCGGGGGTCGTTAGTCTTTTACGGTGTCTTTAACGTTTTGGACAGTGAATAGACTAGAGATCAGTGTTTTTAAGTTATTTTAACAAATCAGGGTTTTAATCAGTTTAATCCTTTGATTCAAATATCTCAAACTGATTGATTGATTGATGGATTGATTACATCTTCTTGGCGCAGAAGTAGACGGACTTGTAGGAGTACTGAAGCATGCTGGCCGGGTTCTGGTCGTAGGTCGTCATTATATCCTTCTCCTCCTCCTATTTAACAGAGTAAGGATTATTAAAGGAACTGTACTTGTATATTGAATATAATAACTAGGTAGTTAAAACATTTCTCTTACCATAATCTCGAATCCGAAATCTTTAATGATTCCACGGACACAGTCGTAGCTCGGTTCTATACTCGTCTCACCTGAAGTGAAAAAAAAACTTTGTAAAATTAAAGAACAAAAAGGAGGGTTTTATACTTTTCCTGCTTTTTTTCCTTTCTTTTCCTATTTGTTTCCCCAACCCTCTTGGCAACCAATCAGATGATAGAACTAGACTGACTAAACGGAAAACCAACACCACCATCAGAAGTAATTTCTTTACCCAAAGAGGCATTGATGATTGGAACCAGTTACCCAGCACAATAAGAGAGTCCCAAAATATCAAGATATTTAAAAGAAATCTAGATCAATATCTATCTTCTTCTGAGATGAACTGATGAACTGAGAATATGACAGGATCTCCAGAAGAAGACTGTGTGGAAAAGATGTTGCTAAATGCCCCTAGCGGGGGCTACACCAGCTACTCTCCAAGCATACAAGTAAGTATCATCCCAACCCCGACCCCGTTCCAACATCCATCCCAATCCCCTTTACAACCCTCGTCCAAAACTCTTTACAACCCTCTTTCAAAACTCTTTCCAAAACTCTTTCCAAAACTCTTTTTAAAACTCTTTCTAAAACTCTTTCTAAAACTCTTTCTAAAACTCTTTCTAACTCTTTCAAAACTCTTATCAAAACTCTTTTCAAAACTCTTTTCAAACCTCTCTCCAAAACTCTTTCCAAAACTCTTTCCAAAACTCTTCCTAAAACTCTCCAAACCTCTCTCCAAACCTCTTTCCAAAACTCTTTCCAAAACTCTTTCCAAAACTCTTTTCAAACTCTTTTCAAAACTCTTTCTCCTAAACTCTCTCCAAAACTCTTTCCCAAACTCCTTTCCAACCTCATTTCCCTTTTAAAGAGACAGTGCACTATACAGTTAAATTACTGACCAGGCATATCAGAGAAATGGTAGAGAAGAGGTCCAAGGTTTATCCAGTATCCTCCCGGTTTTAAAACCTGAAATAATAATGATAATAACAATGATAATAATGATACTAATTCATAATTATATTAATATAATAGGGCTTGGACATATTTCAATTTCGATATTTACAAAACATGTGAACACTTTTCAGAGTCTTCATGAAGTCCACTTTATTGCCTTATGAATTGTCTGTATGATCTAAATACTTAATTAACTGTCTTTTTGATTTACCTTCTGAATTGTCTGTATGAAGTCCCTTATATTAACTTCTGAATTGTCTGTATGAAGCCGAATATATTACCTTATGAATTGCCTTTATGAAGTCCACTATATTACCTTATGAATTGTCTACATGAAGTCCCATATATTACCTTATGAATTGTCTACATGAAGTCCCATATATTACCTTATGAATTGTCTACATGAAGTCCCATATATTACCTTATGAATTGTCTACATGAAGTCCCATATATTACCTTATGAATTGTCTGTATGAAGTCCACTATATTATGAGCACAATCCATAAAAAAACAAGTGGCCACACAGTCTTGACTACTCACGTATTCAGCCTCGTTATATACTTCCAGAAAATCCCCAGCAGCCATGCTAAACCTGATAAAAAAAAATTATTTTATTACAATTTCAAAATTTGTAGAAATTCATATTTATGCGAAGCCCAAAATCTTTAGGATCTTATACACTTGTGAAGGGACAAGAATCACCTCGACAAAAAATTATACTCGCTCGGGAAAAAATGTTTACAAAATTGATTTAAAGGGATAGTAAAGGAAAAATGAAAGAGGGTATAGGCTGAAAGCTAATCACTTTAGCTCTTGATCGCGACACCCCCTTTCATTTTTCCTTTACTGTCCCTTTAAGAGTACTTTTAACCGCCAACTATTTTAGATTTTTTCTCAAAATCTTCGAAAACATTTTTCACAATTCAGCGATTAAATGTTTTAGTGCTATGGGAGACTATTCCTTATGAACTGGGGAGGGGCCCGCGGCCGGGGGTGATTTGTTAATGAAATAAATACCCCCGGAGAACTTACTTTCTGTCCTCTGGAAGTTGGTTAGGATCAACATCAGGGAAGTGAACAGTTTTTAACTGGTCCTCGTCAGATATATTGTTGCAAAAGTTGTGAATGTAGGGTTGGATCTAGAAATATCAATCAATCTACCTTTCAGCCTGCCAATCGATCAATCTCACTCAATTAATCAATCTATCAACCAATCAATCAATCAATCAATTATTATTTATCAATTTAATCTTACTAACTGGTAAGATCTAGCAATATAAAGCAATCAACCAACCTATCAACCTATTAACCTATTAACCTATTAACCTATTAACCTATTAACCTATTAACCTATTAACCTATTAACCTAATAACCTATTAACCTATCAACCTATCAACCTATTAACCTATCAACCTATTAACCTATCAACTTATTAACCTATCAACCTATTAACCTATTAACCTATTAACCTATTAACCTATTAACCTATTAACCTATTAACCTATTAACCTATCAACCTATCAACCTATCAACCTTTAAACCTATAAGTTATTTAGCAAATAAATAAATCTTTTAAATCAATTTTGATCAAACATTCTTTTCCAAAAACGCAACGGTTTAAATTACATTTTTTCTGTTTGCAACTTTGTTTTTTATATATATTTATATGTATCAATCAATCAATAAAATTTTGACTAATTAATTATTTAATTAATTGATACATCGTTCAATCAATCAATTAAGTTATGGAGCTAAAGTTTGCGTTTTGTGGCCAAAATAACTTAATTTTAATCAATGAAAAGTTCAAAAAAATATTCATTTCACTTAACTAATTAAAACTGCATTGAAGTTTACCTTGAAAGAGTTGATAGTTGTACACTTGTTGAGAACAAAATTAGAGGTGAACAGCATAAACAAAGAGAATTCGTTTCCTTGACACTCGAACCCCATCTGGGCAATATCAAATGCCAACCTTGAGAACAAGTTGAATCAACATAATTTCAGAAATCTATCTATTTGATGATTTCAAAGCGTTAAAGTTTGAAAAATAGAATCCTACACAGTTTCTGTACATCGGGGAATAAAAACTTAACAAAACTATCATCAAGGAAAAAGTCAAAAACTAATAATTTGCTGAATTTTTGTCTAATAGCGATTTTAAATACACTTTAGATTTTTGGTAGAATATTATCGCATAAATAGGAGATTTCTAGTAGAACATTATCCCAATAAGCTTTAGATTTTTGGTCGAATATCATCCAAAAAAGGTTTAGATTTTTGGTAGAATATCACCCAAATAGATTAAAAGTAGATTTCTACTTTCTAATGAATCATCATCTCTTTACATAGTAGATTTCTAGTAGAATATTGTTTGAATGAACTGAAGATTTCTATTTTCTAGTGAATTATCATCTCTTTACATAGTAGATTTCTAGTAGAATATTGTTTGAATGAACTGTAGATTTCTATTTTCTAGTGAATTATCATCTATTTAAATAGTAGATTTCTAGTAGAATATGGTTTAAATGATTTCTAGTCTATTTTTCATAAATTTCATTTTCTTCGTATTTTCTTAAAGATCGAGACAAGGATTTATTTTTGATTTTTTTAAAAGCGCAAAAGCTTATTAATATTTTACGATTGAATGTTTTTGGAAAAAGAAAAAAATATTGAAGTTTTTCTAAACCTTACCGTCCTAACCCAGCTCCCGGCACCAAAACCTTCTTGGATTCTCTTTCCTCTTCCTAAAATTTATTGACATCTACATTGTTACTATAACTATTACCAATAGACAACCCGTCATTCAAAGAAGTAGAGTCTCCTCTCCGATCTTACGTTTCCAAAGATAATATCTCCACTACTCCGATAGGAGGACTATTGCTGGGCGGCCCGCCCGGAATAGAACCATTTCTGTTTCTCTAGTTATACAAAGTTTTGGATTTGAACTTAACTTAAATTCATTGAGTATTGAACAGATAATTTTCATACGCAAAGATGATTACTTTTTATTCAACAGGGTAGGTAGTGAGAAACTGACATTTTGTACGATATTCCCCCCCCTAGGATTCTATGATTTCGCTAAAATTTAATAGTTACCCCCGGGATAAATAAAGCTTTTTTCCTAAAAAGCTCAAATTCAGGGGGGGGGGGGGAAGTCTTCGGGAATTTTCGAATTGCTGAATTTTTTTACATAATGGGGAAAATAAATAACTTGTATAGAAAAGCTAAAATTGAGAAGAAAAAAACTTTCATCTCTTTGCTTATTTTTTTCCATATAAAAAAGGAAATTTGAGAGAGGGCTAATACTTTTTTAAATATAGGCCCCTGACGTACACCATCATTACACACTACACCAACCTTGAATAGAACTGCCAGTTTATCAGTTATCTTCTTATTACACGCACTTCTCTCCTCTATACCAGCTTCAGACCAATCTCTCACCAGCTGCTTCAAACAGGACTAAACAAAATATCATGAAAAAAACATCATTAATATTCTTTTATCTTATTAAAGTTTTGAAAATGTCCAACAACCACAACTCTTTCTTAGATGATAATATTTATAGTCTTCGCAACTTTCAGAATCATGTGACGGAGTTTCCAGTTTAGACTTTGCTTTACAGCGTACCGTTGTGAAATGAACATGACACTCTGTAAATGAAGGGTTCTTTTCAAATTACGTCTACAGTCTCCTAAGAGATGGTCCATATTTATAGTTGTTTTCTATCCCAGATCCATGAGAAGTAAACAAATTTCTTACCTGGACCTTCTCCATATCTGCTCCATTAGGCATTGTTCGTTTATCCTTCTCTCCTAACAAATTGATTGATTGATTTAATTTAATAGGTTATTGATGACCGAGCATCAGAAGCCCCCCCCCCCTCGCACTGGAAAAAAACGTTATAATTGATTTTCTGCAAGAACAAAAACGAAATTTTATTTTTTTTCTCAAAGTTGTGTTTCGTTTACTGAAAATATTTTTTTTACAAAAAATCTAATTTTTCTTTTAAATGATTTCTAAAATTTTACTCGGAGTACGGTGGTAGGCGGAAATATCAATATAATAAAGACGACTTTCGATTTCAATTTTGATTTATATCAAGCTTTTAAACAGCATGGATACAAAAAAGTAAAACCAAAGAGAAGCTGTCAATTAAAAAAGCTTCTCTTTAATTACTTGCAAACTTGTAATTCGAACAAAGCTTGTTACAAATAAAAACCTAAATAAAAAGTCGTCTTCATTATATTCATCTTATCGCCTACCACCGTATGTGAAATCGTCTAATGCAAATAGATTATCAAGTACAATAGGTGGCAACAGAGCAATGGATCAATTATAAACGACGTCACAAGTGTCAAATATAAGGAAAACGAAATTTTCTCACGTTGGTTGACTTTTTTTCTAAGATTAAGTAAAAAAGTGTAAAAAATAAACTAAAGAACGCAGCAAATTGTACTTATTTTACTGTAAGATAAGCACTTTATTCTAAAATTATCACTATTATTAATAATTTTGTCGGACACAAAAACTAAGTTGACACTTGTGACGTAAGAATACAGCTGTACTGAGAGTGTACAAATTCTACGTTGCTATCTATTGTACTAGAACCTATTTGGTCTAATGTTACCTTTACTTTGATGGGTGAGATTATCGAATACATTGTCAATATCTTTGAGAATATGCTGAACTATTTCATTGTTTACATCTACAGCACTCTTCAGATCATTCAACATGCTCCCATATCCGTTCTTTCTACATTAAAGGGACTGTAACCGTAATTTCAAGTGATCCTCCATTCAAAGTGACAATGCCCGATTTACAACGGGACCCTTAAAAGCTTTTTGTGATCAAGAATGAATTTGATATTAATGTCTTAGTTTCTTTAAACTGTTTTTAAGTCACTAGCGAATTCACTGCTTTTAAAAAGCAATGGAGAAATTATTTGACTCACACACGTACTATCGAGTCAGAAAAACGATTGTATCTTCCACATAAAGGCTTCAAGGGTACCGTTGTAAATCGGAGATTGCCATCTTTGCAGGATGAATCACTTAAAATTACGCTTACAGTCCCTTAAATCTATATAATAAAACAAGACATTCATATATATATATATTTATATATGTTGCGTCTAACCGGCCAAACGGCTGGACCGATTGGGCTGAAATTTTGTGTGGACACTCATGGGTGGCCGGGGGGTGTTATAGGCTAAATGAAATTCGAAATTTTTTTTCAAAATTTTTATTTTTTTTTTCAAAATTTTTTTCCACGGGCAACGCCAGGCCTTTCATCTTGTCTATATAACAAAACAAGACGTTCGTATATATATATGTTGCCTATAGCCGGCCAAACGGCTGGACAGATTGGGCTGAAATTTTTTGTGGACACTCATGGGTGGCCGTGTTAAAGGTTAAAAAATTCTAAAGTTATTTCATTTTATTTTTTTATTTTTTTATTTTTTCAAATTTTTTTCCCACGGGCAACGCCGGACCTTTCAGCTAGTGTATTATAAACTGCATATTCTATTTATTGGCAGACTATCACAAACTAACTAACCTGGGACCGAATTTAATAAATAGCTAGAGGTAGTTAAACTAGAGGCCGAATTTAAAGAACTTAATCGGCGGCTTAAATCTAAGCCGCGGCTCAAATATGGTTGGTTTCACTTAAAATTGTATTCAATGTTTCAAGATTTAAGCCAGCGCTCAATTGAAACCGATTTTTGGCGGATTTTAGACGCGGCTCAAATTCATTAAATTCGGACATAGATTGACTTATTTTTATCACTTCTCTTGAACTTGAACCAGCGCATAAGAAATGTGGTTCAACTTATATAGTTTAACTATTTCTGGCTATTGGGTAGTTGAATCAGCCATATTTCTAAAATTCTCAATATTTTCGACGACAAGGATGGACAATGGACATTTCTTAACGATAAAGCATTTTACAAGATTTCTAAATGGTTTCTGTAATTTTAAATTCAAGAAATTATTAAGAAATATTGTTAACATAATATGATATGAGCGTGAAAATTAATCTACGTTATTTTAAGACATTTCAATGGTTAGCAAATGTTTAAATAATAATTTCACGGTCGGGGAAATCGTTTTAACTTAAAGAACTTTTGCTGTATTTCATTTTGCATCTTAGTCGAGGGCAAGGTTGTATAATATGTTTGGTTACTCGCGATGCGCTCCGATGTACGGAAAATGTCGTCTTCTAAGATAGATAGATAAAAACCTCATATGACGTCACTGATTAGAGAGGCGAGAGTAACGTCATACGAGTTTTTTATCTATCTATCTTAGGAGACGACATTTTCCGTACATTAGAGCGCATCGAGAGTAACCAACCTTATCATACAACCTTGGTCAACGGAGAATATTCTCGATTCAAAGAGTTTCCCATTATAAATATAATTAAATTTTCATAATTAAAGATTTTACTTGAGCAGTTTTTGATGTTCTTGTGGGAGTTGGTTTAGATAGTTCTCCTTCCTCTGAATCACATTCAAGGAGTGCTTCTTGTAGATCCGGAAGGCGTTGATAACCTGAAATATTTTTTCTTTCTGGGATTTTAAAAGTGTGGATCCAAATTTTTCCTAGTTTCTGGAAATAGTTAAGAATTCCAAAATCAGGAAAAAGTAAAATGCAAATACAATTTTTTTAAAGTTTTAGCTTATTTATCTTTTTTAATAATTTACCTTTTGAAAATGCAGACGCTCCGCCTCTTCCTCTTTTACCTCCGGCACTTCCGCCCTGGGGATCTCCGTAGCAACACTCATCTTTCTGAAACAACCATTGTTACATTTATTCAGAAAATTCAAAAATAAGAAAACATGATGGGGAAAAAAATGTATACAATTAAATGTTACCATTTGTTGTAGAACTGTTCAAAAAGAAACTGATGATTCGCCACAAACAATAATTTTCTAATCCGTATATCTTTGCAACCTGATGGAAAACTATAAAATTCTGTTAGATCTAATAGTTAAATTTTGCAATATTAATAGTTTTAACAATGATGTTGCAAAAATAAAGTGATAAAAAATTAGAGTTTGTGGCGAGTTTTAAGTTCCTTTATTTTTAATCAATTGAATTGTAATTTATAACAAGATAGGAAGTGCATTATTATTTGCATTATTATATGCATTAATTCCTCGTGCTCAACGAAAAAAAAAACTAACACAACTTTAGGAATATCTTTTCTATCTTGACATTTACAAATTAGATACAAACATTTTTGTATTTCATACAGTATCACAATAGTTACAGTTACAGCCTAGGTACGAACTTTTATATTGTATTCATAAACAACCCAAAACTGAATCTGGCATAAAAAAATGTAATTGCTTAAAAGAAGACTGTGAAAATAATTCATATTTCGGAAGAAGATCTACTTGGAAGATACTTTGAACAGTGTTTGTTGTGTTTACATACCGCAAAGATAGGACAAGTGTTATTTCTCTAATTCAGAAACTTTTGATCATACAAACTTGTAGTCTATGAATATTCCCCCCAACCACGGAGGCAAACTGGGCCGTTTAGAACCAACTCTCAGATAATATGTAATCAAAAACTATAAACTGAAAAGAACAGCAATCTCTTTTTCAGCAGACATTCTCACAAGGGGACAAGTAATGTCGAATTCGTTGCTGCATGTCTCGTCCTACTTTTGAAATAACAACCTCGCGACGAAATTCGTCTGTTCCGTCGCAACAATCACAGATTCCGTCGTTAACTCGACTCGACGGTATTTTCGTCCCGGACAAACAGAAGAAGTGCCCGGACTGACAGGCACTTGTCGAAGGTTCGTCAGATCCATCCAGACAATCACAAAAATCGTCGTTTAGTCTAAATTATCAAAAATGTAATAGATTTCTTTTTAAATTGTTTGATTTTAGATAAATTGGAAAACGTTTGTTCCGAAAAGCCGAAAGTCCTGGGGACAAAAATCCTCTTTTAAAACAAGAAAATCAAAAACTGAATTACTTCTTGCAGTCATTTGACCATTTTTCTACAAAATAAATTAATTTTACATGATTTGATGGTTAGTACCAGTTAATAGGGCAAATATCATGTCAGCATTATTAAAACTATCCTACCTATCATAATTTATAGTTTGATCTAAGAAAAGGCAATTAAATTTTCCATCTTCATTGGGTTTATATTTACTCTGAGAATCATCAGGAACTCCTAGAAAACATGATTTAACTTATTTTCAGTCTTTAAAGGGAGTGACCGGCTATGTAAGGTAGTTGAACTGAGTATGCAGTGTTGTGGAAAACTTCTTTCGGATTCATTTGAGACGTATTAAACATTTTAAAGATTTGTAAATCATGATCTCAACATGTTCCTATACATGACGTCTGTAGTTTATTGTAGAACTTTTTTACATTTTATGTCGTCGTTATTTAATAATTTTAAAAAACTAATTCTGAAAACGTATCCACCCTCAAAGTAGGAGTTTAGAACGTCGAATTTGCACTCAAACTCAGGATTTAAAGATCTTTAGAAGTTTAATACGTCTCAAATGAATCCGAAAGAAGTTTTCCACAACACTGCATACTCAGTTCAACTACCTTACATAGCCGGTAACTCCCTTTAAAGGGACAAAAAGCTTAATTTCATGTGACCTTCCACACAAAGATAAAAATATCTTTATTTATGGGGAAAACATGGAGGGTAAAAACTTTTAACTAGAATTCCTGTTTTTCCTATTTCACACAAAATCTTTCAATCCAATTAGCTCAAAGAATTCTTGAAACTACAGGGTGACTTAACGGAACATGACAGTTGGTCAATAGTTTTAAATGTCTTCTTCTATAAACTGTATTAGATATTAAAAACTTTTTGCTGTTTATTTCGTTAAAAATCTTTTACTCAAATAAAATTACTTTGAAATAAACTTTACTATAATATGACAACAATCTAATATTTCTTATTATCTTTGGTATCTAACAACTTAACAAATTAAGGAAGAAGACATTTAATCTGTTCACCAACTGTCATGTTTCGTGGGACACCCTGTATACTAGTGTATATTGCTATAAATCAATTAAGAACACAATATTTACAAATTGATAAACAATATCTAACAATTTCTAATATTTGAAAAAAATGTTTATAATTTGAAAAAAATGCTCACCTAAAATTTTTCCTAGGCCTTCTTGTTCAACTTTTTTCTTTGCTTTTTGTGCAACTCTAGCAACCTTGTTTAATCCCACTCTGCTCTCTTCCATCTCCTTCGCACGATAAACCTCACGGTTTAATTCAAAATTCTATAATAAAAAGAACTATTGACGAGATGTCAAGAAATCCCCGATTTAAATTCGATTCACAACAATACCCTTTAAATCTTTATCTGAGAAGCAATGGGGAAGATATTGTCGTTTTTCTATCCAAAATTTTTTTTTAATTCTGTAAATTTCATCTTTTATCTCTGCTGCATAAATATGCAACTATCTTATTGTTGTGCAGGTTGAAGAAGACTGGACCAGGAGTAATATTTTATTGTGATCTGACGTTTAGGCGCCATGTAGAATGATATTTTCTCAAACAGAGTTGAAATATTGATCACAATCTTTTCAGAATATTAATAATACAAAATGGATTAAGAGAACATTCTTACTCGATAATCTAGGTACAACACGATTTAGAATGGGGTGGCAAAAGAACTAATATATATATTTAATGGAATATTGTACAGTTTTCTCATTTATTGAGAACAATAGGAAAATCGTATCATCATACTTCTCAAACAGGATTTCTACAGAATACTAAAAATGAAGTAGATGATTGATCTTGAAAACAGTCGAGAAGATGAGTCCTATAGGGTGAGTTAAACACAGCAACTGCAGGTGCAGTCGCTAAACACGTATATATAGAACCCCGTAGGTTATTGAACTATGTTACGTTATAAATTTATAGTAAAAAAAAATGAGAATATTATTTTCGCTCCGTCATGGGTATCGTTGTAAATCGGACATGTCTCTCTATAATTAGAGGGTCCCATAAAATTACGTCTACAGTCCCATTGATGGGAAAAATAACGAATTAGAAAATCTTATAAAAAATGACTGTTCCCCATTATACCTGAGAATCAGCGCTAAGCCAAGACATGAGGATTATCTGAACCGTTATAATTATTGTCGCTAGACACACTACACTCACTAAAATAATTATAATATAAACTTTCACTTTTATTTACTTATCATTTATCTAGTTCTTACCTAGGGGTCTTTTATACAACCAGAAGCGTATAGAGCAGCGCCTATACCATAAACATCGGTAGATTGCGGTTAACATAACAACAAACTAATATTTTAAGATTAATTAATATTTTTCTGGATACATTCTATCATCTGAAACATAAAAGCTTTTATGATGGTTTAGAAAAAAGAGAAAAAAATGTTGTCGACATAAGGGCATTGAAAATACAGGTAATCACATCATCGGGACATTTAATCCATAATTTCTTAGAAAATACGGTTCAGGAGAGTTGTATGGGAGGAGGTCGTTTAAGTTTTCTGTCTTGGCTTCATATCCTCGAAACATGATCGTAGGAAGATATAATTCTTCTTCTGTGTGTTATGATACTCATGACCCTTGCTCCAGTCGTAGGATACAGCATACGCGAATATTTGTCCGTCCTTGTTAAACGCACACTTCGTGATCGACTGCTCGCACTGCTCAGACGTCTTCAACTTCGTACGTGCGTCCTTGTCCCAGAATGAGAATCGTCCGTCTGACCCGACCGTCGCCAAGGTTCCATGGACAGGATGGAACGCAATATCGTTAACGGCAAATATATCCTAGAAGAGAACTAAAATTAAACCTTGAATACTAGATGGATAACAGATAAAATGAACACGCAACAAGTTGTTAACTCTAGACCCCCTGGACAAATTCCCGTGGACGCCCCTGAAAGGAATGTCAGGTTTTGTACATGAATAATTGAAAAATGTCATGCTTGCAAGTTAAACTGAAAGAACTAAAAACAAACCTCTTTCGTCCAGTGAAATAAAAATATATAATAATATTTTCAAAAGAATATCCTGAACGCCAAATGGATATAAATAATATTCTATATAATAAAGCTCTTCGCTTATATATATGATAGCTATAGCTGGCCAAACGGATGGTCCGAATGGGCTGACATTTTTTGAAGGAACCCATGGATACCCTTGGAGTAACATAGGCTAAATAATCGACATTTTTTTCAAAAATAGATTTATTAGATTTCACGGGCAACGCCGGGCACCTCAGCTAGTGTTAAATAAATCAATACATTCAAATTATTTTATAAACAAATAATTATAAAAAACATGTTTATGAATTAATGAATTCATACATTAAAAATACAAATAAATGAGTCGATCAACCAGCAAATAAATTATGATTTAATTTTCACCACCAATTCATCCAATCCTAGAACTAGGTTTAACAAATAAATGATAATATGAATGAACCTGGAATCCGTTGACAGCGCCATTACTTCTATGACACTTGAAGGTGAAGTTATCCTTGGGATTAACAGCTTGTACATACTGTATAGCAACCCTACCTTCAACACTACCCAGAGCAAACCCTAAACAAGAATCATAAAAAAATTACCATTAAAAAAATAAGTTTTCAAATTTTTAGTAAAAAAATTGAATCAGACATCTTTAAATTTGTTAAAAATTAATGTGTTTGCAGGTTTTATGATCGATTCCGTTTAATTTCATATTCTAAATTAGTCCGGAGAAAAATGTCAATCCAGTTAGCAAATTAATGTTACGAGGTTTTATCTTAAATGTTTTTGTTTTTTTACAACAAATTATCGCACAACAGAAAATACAGAGAATGGGTTTCAAGTTACTATTAAAAACAAACAGGATAATTATTATATTGGAATGTCAGGATTCTATTACCCAAATACTGTATCTAGTCTTAAAACGCTTTATGAATAATAATAACAATATTAAATTGTCTATAAGGTCCTGTAATCCATATTTTTAAGAAATCATTAAACAAGTTATAATAACGGATCTAAAAAGAGGTGGATTCTAAGTACAATTTAGTTTCACCTGTAGGGGTCTGATTTTTATCCTTATATATTGAGACACATCTGTGCTGGTACTTGAGTGGGGATTCAACCTTCTTAAACTCCTTGGGTTGACCGTCTAGCTGGTAGATGATAATACCCCGTCCAGCCGTTCCAACAACAGCCATGGGATAGTCCACGTCGGCGCAGTAGGCCCGCTCCGGGAGATCAATACTTAGCATTGGGTTCGGGGACCTCGTGTCCCAGAACTTCAAGGTTTTGTCCCAGCTGCAGGTCATCAGTGCTGTGTAGTTGCTTGCTTTAACCCATCTTACTGCTCTCACGGGGGCCTGGTGTTCTGCAACCTGGACCATATATTCAGTTACAGAGGACACAGAAAGGTTAAGGATGCATTTTGTCAATTTACATTTGGTGAATTTACATTTGGTCAATTTAAAATTGGTCAATTTAAATTTTGTTAATTTAAATTTGGTCCGTTCACAAACAATTGGTCAAAATTGATTTTGTCAATTTAGAATAGGTCAATTTACATTAGGTCAGTTAACAATAGGTCAATTTACAATAGGTCAGTTTACAAAAGGTCAGTTTACAATAGGTCAGTTTACAATTGGTCAATTTACAATTGGTCAATTTACAATTGGTCATTTACAATTGGTCAATTTACACTTGGTCAATTTACACTTGGTCAATTTACAATTGGTCAACTTATAATTGGTCAACTTATAATTGGTCAATTTACAATTGGTCAATTTACAATTGGTCAATTTACAATTGGTCAATTTACAATTGGTAATTTACAATTGGTCAACTTATAATTGGTCAACTTATAATTGGTCAATTTACAATTGGTCAATTTACAATTGGTCAATTTACAATTGGTCAATTTACAATTGGTCAATTTACAATTGGTAAACTTACAATTGGTCAATTTACAATTGGTCAATTTACAATTGGTCAATTTACAATTGGTCAATTAACAATTGTAAATAGTTCAGTTTACAAAAGTCCAGTTTACAATAAGTCAGTTTACAATGGTCAGTTTACAATAGTTCAATTTAAATATAGTCATTCATTTAACTCCCCCCCCCCTTCAACAATTTTAGAGTAGGGGGGTGGGGTCGAAGTAAAATATTCCTAACTGAAGTATACTGAAAGCTACCTGAACTGCTTGATTACTGCCTAGGTCCCAGCATTTAACTTGTTTATCACATGAAGCCATAAACACCTGAAAACACAGATTAAATAACAAAAACAAAATCATTAATTATAAAATACACTTCTCATCAGAAGCATCTTGCCTTGGTCTGATTATATGTTACAAGACGAATATATGATACGGCAACGCATTAAAATAAAATGAACACCGCTAACAATTTAGGGCGCTTCGTGCTTTGTTTCTAATGTTTAAACCGAAAATTGGGACCCTGTTTACATCAATAGACTCTTACAAATTATCAGAAAATATTTTTCAATTTCATGTATTCAGTACGTAGCTAGCAATAACCCTCTCGTGTTTCCCTGGAAGAAACTGAGGGTCCTCAACTCAATATTATTGTATTTTTAAAGCCCCTAACAGAAGCAAAAAAGCCAAAGACACGTGCTCTATTTTATCATTAAGTAATTGTAAATATCCACCTTAGAACCATCATCGCTCCAGCAGCAATCAAGGATAGGTCCGGCCATAGTCTGCTGGGCTTTTGGGATAGATTTACCTGCAGAAAACATTACAATATACAATTCAAAATGCTCCAAAACACTTGGCTTTAGAGGAACACAAAAAAAATAAAAACAGAATTCGGGAAATTAAAAATTTAATTAATGTAGTTTCGGAAAATTAAGTAAAATAATTAATGGAAAATGGACTTTTTTATTCTACAAAACAAAAGTTTATCATCCAAACGTCAAAAATGTTTAATAATAAAAAACTTCAATATATGAGAATATCGTTTACCAGTATTATCAATCTCCCAACAGCGCACGTTGTTATCCCAAGCTCCTTAACAATAAAGGAATTGAGTTCCAATTATGAATTCTGTTAGATCAAATAGTCTAAGTTTGAAATATAAAGGTTTACACCATCAGGTTGCTAAGATATAGGGATTGAAAAATTTGAGTTTGTGACAGAGACGTAATCTCTTTGTTTAAAGTTTTAATCAATTCTGAAATTCACAAGCCAACAACATTAGCATTAACAATATTTACAGCGTTAACTACTTCAACAACGCCAATGACGTCAACATCATCATCAATATCAACGTCCACGTCAACATCACGTCAATATCAACATCATCGACAGCATCAACGACGTAAAGAGCATCAAAATCATCAAAAACATTAACAAATTCAGCATCAACAGCTTACACAACAGACTCAGCATCCTCAATGTCATCAGCATCATCAACAGCATCAACATCATCAACTTCATCAACATCATCAACATCATCAACAGCATCAACATCAGCATCAACATCAACAACATCATCAACAGCATCAACATCATCAACATCATCAACATCATCAACATCATCATCAACAATGTCTACTGCATCAGATGTAAAAAAAATCTTTCCAAATTAGCTTATAAAGCATGATTTAAAGATGTATGACCAGGAAGAAAATCGGAAAATAAGAAATGAGGACATGTCAATGGTGCAGGGGTGTATAAAATTCAAAGACCCAAGAGGAGGGGAAGGGAAGGAAAAAGGGAAGGAAAAAGGGAGGGAAAAGGGGAAAGAAAATGAAAAGGGGAAAAAAGGAAAGTAAAAGAGGAAGGGTAACCACAGAAAAAAGGGATGGGTGGGGAAGGGTGGAGATAGGTAGGGAGAGAGATTAGTAGGTAAGGGGAAAAGTAGGGAAGGGGAAAAGTAAAGAAGGGGAAAAGTAAGGATGGGGAAAAGTTGGGAAAGGGAAGGTCGGAGGGGAAAGGGGAAGATTGCGAGGAAAACGGGAAGGTTGATAAGAAAAGACAAAAATATGGATTAGGGAACTACAAAAGGGACAGGGAAGGTAGGAAAGGGAAAAGGAAGGAGAATGTACGGGGAATGTAGGGTAGGGAAGAAAAAAAATTGATGGAAGGTTGGCAGATCAGAAAGGAAAGGAGAATTTAGGAAAGTGAAGGGTTGGGGCTCTTTACCTCTTCATATCTAACTTTCTCTGAAACCAGACAGTTTTTCAAAAATAATTTTCCCCGATCGTTATACATAAAAAAAAAGTTATACAAATTTCATTAAAAAATATGATAAAAGAATACCCATTACTCAATCATTTTTCCAAATAGTCAGTTTATTAAAAAAAATTTTGCGCAAAAAATTTTACGCTACGCGCACAAACTAAGAAAAAACTATTTTTTTTCAAGAACTTGAGGGAAACCACCCTCCAACTAATATAATGGGAAATGGTTACAAAGAAAAAAAATACTCCTGGACTAACAAATAATCAATCAAAACTTCTTGGCCCGTACCACCATCCCAAAAGTTAAAAAATATTTGCCTGCGGCCCCATCTATGCAAAATGCATCCTTATGGGGTTTATTATACACTGCATTATAAATCTTTAAATATGTTGTCTTTTTAGTTATCGAATTTGGGAAGGAAATCAAATAAGAAGGGGGAATAAAAAATTGGAATTATATCAGTGTTTCGGATCCGGATCCGGATCCGTATCAGGAAACGTTGATATGGATCCGGGTAGCGCCAAAAATTAACCAAAACCATGGAATAAATAAATCAAAATGGTTCGTAAATGTATTATTTACATGACGAAAATTTTTCAAAATTATCTTTAATAATTTAATGTTTACATTTATATAATAGTAATGACGACATTTTTAACTTTAGGATTACTATAGTTTATAAATTATAACCTTGCATAACATTTAATAGGGAAAATCCGATTCACAGAATCAAAAGTTACCTCGGATCCGGATCCGTATCAGGATCCGGATCCATCATCACGGATGCGGATCCGCGGATCCGGATCCGAATCAAAATGATATGGATCCGAAACACTGAATTATATACACCCCCGCAATGGTGTGTCACAAGAATTTGGTCGGTCAGAGCGTTTAATTGCATCTACTATCATCTATTTTTTTATATAAAAATGTCTAAAAATAAAATTCTCTTCAACTAATAGTTTTTAGTAAAAAAAACATTAAAAAATGTATTACTTTATAAATTATTAATCCGAGTTTGAGGAAGAAAAAATGAGGAAAATACTAACCTGAGACGAGAAAGTTTGCTGTCGGAGAGAAAGCGAGACTTGAAATAGAATCATCTGATGGATTCTGGATTTCATAATCCTTATTTGGGTTTGATGCAGAAGCTACAAAATAGTCTTTTTACAAGCTTTTAGAGGCGTTTTAAGAATTCTTTTTGATTCTCGAAGAATTTTATCATTTTCTAAATAATGGCTCCTTCAGAGGGTTCGGGGAGTAACTAATTTCAAGAAAAGTTACCGTATTGAAACCCCATTAGTTAAGATTTTAAACAATGATTGTTATAAACTCTGTCTGGACTTTATTTCAGGATTTTTAAAAACTTATTAATACCCCCCCCCCCCCCCGGGAAGAAATATTTTTCAGTTAAAATGTCATTTTAGCTTTACACAAAAGTTTTAATTTGTATAGGGGAAAAAATATTTTCAAGGAGAGAGATGATGTTTTCTTGAGGTCTACCATGTATATGGCTACCTGCTGTAGTTCCAAAAGAAGTTGATCCCCCACCTACGAAGGAGGACTGTCCGAACAACGCCATTTTCACCAATTATTATTTCTGAAAAAAGTTGATTTAAATTTTAACACCAGGCTACCCAAATGTGTATATAGTATAAAAACTAGCCCCCCAAATGGGAGAGCAATAATCATTGAAGATAAGAGGGGGGGGAGGGGAAATTGTTTATTGTTTACATTCGACGAATGTAAATAAACTCAGCGCGTATTCCAAGTTAGTTTTAATTCGTCTCACTAAGTAAAAGATTGGAGTAAATTATTTAGTAAAATACGTTTCAACCGATACAGATTTCTTCCATCAACGATTTTTGAAAGGTCATAATAAAAGCGTTAATTGAATTGAGAGGGGGTCTAGGTAAGGTTACGGTCGTTCTCTAGGAATATACCTATGGGTCAGTTGTATGAAAAAAATTCTTGAAATGCCAATGCAGTTACATTAAATGTTAAAATTTTTAATAGAACGCAGAGAAATTTTCTTCAGAAGAACGGATATGTCGGTTTGAGGAGTTTGAGAGAGTGCCGCGTGTGACGAGAGATTAGAAAATATACATTTATTCGTCTTCGTAAATAAAAAGTTTATCGATAAACAACAATACATGAGTTTAATTGAAATTTAAATTCTAAATGGTCAATGGTCATTTAGATTAAATTAACAGGGGCGGATACCTGTACACGAATTTTTGCCGAATTCATGGAGTGCGCAGACCCAGCATACGATTAATCAATTATTTAGAACATCTTATCAAATAGGAATAATGTTTACCTCAANTAGGTTCAGATCTTGGAGATTATTGTTGTGATAGCTGTTATTTTGTCTAACTAGGGTTTCTTTCAGAGCAGTAATGGATAACATTGTACCTCCGGGCAGTGATGCGCCTGGTGTTTTCACTATTCAGATTCATGAAGTTGAATTGTTGAAAAAGCAAATTGCTGAGTTAGCTGCGGACAAAGTTAAAATTAAAGAAATGGCGCGCGAAGGCCAGAAAAAAGGGGAAATCGCAAAGCATAAGTCGCCTCAAATTAAAAGATCTTTAGGGTTCCTCTATGAGGTAAATTGGGGATTGGAGGACGCCGAGGAGGCTCTGGATAGTCTTTCGACTTATGCAGTAGCGCCAGAGAATGCTGAGTTGTATTCTGAAAAGATCACTGCTACAATTTCTAAGCTTAAGAAATTACAAGAGTTAGTGAAGGATGAAGTTACAGCTAATAAGATTGCGAGTAAAGCTAATTTTGGCTGGAAAACAGTTAAGCTGTTTGAGAATGATTCTATTTTCGAAGGTGAGAATGCGGAGACTCTTTCTAAGAAGCTTAAATCGGCCGAGTACCAGGCTTCTCGAGAATATTTTAGGGGTAAGAGAGGGTTTTTGGGCAAGCGACGTTTTTCTGGCAAGCCTTCGAGATGGGACTCTTCTCCTGCTCCTGCAGCTTCCTCTACTACTGCTACTGTAACAAGTGCTCCTGTTAAACTATGTTACAAATGCAATCTTCCGGGTCATTTTCAGCTTAAATGTCCTAACTAAACAGTTTATTTTCTCGGAATTTTTTAATTCAGTCTACTTTATTCTGTAAAAATTTTTTAATTTCAGGTTGTTGTTATTTTCTTTAGATTTGGCACTGTTTTCTTTTTCTTTTTCTTTTTTGTTTGTGATAAAGAATTTTTTATTTGTAAGTTCAGGGTTTGTTTATTTTTGTTATAATTTGTTTTGTTTTATTTCAGGAAAATGGTTGAAACGGCAGATTTTTCAGTTTTTACTGTAGATTTTAATCCTAGTGAACAGAGTCTAGCTGAGACTCTTGTTAATAATTCAAATTATGTTGGTAAAAAGCTTACAACGGATTTAAGAGTTCCAGGAAGGATAGGAAATCCAGAATTTTATGATTTTTGGAAATATGAACTGAAGGCTTCAGATTTTATCCTTGATACTATCAAGAATGGTTACAAATTTCCTTTTTTAGATTTACCTCCAGGTGGATTTCATAAGAACAATAAGAGTATGCTTGATAATAGTGATTTTGCTTTAGCAGAACTTCTAAGATTGGAGCGTCTAGGTTGTATCTCTAGAGCTGAAGAGCAACCTTTTCTTTGTCTACCTTTGTCGGTAGTTTTTAGTAAAAAATTGAGGTTAGTTTTTAATTTCATTGTTTGTTTGTTTTTTCAGTTAAAAAAAAAAAAAAAAAAAAATTTCATTTTTATGATTGTTGTCTAACTTTATTCAGATTAGTTGTGGATGCTAGCAGGCATTTGAATCCTTTCCTTGAGGATAGGAAGATTAAGTTGGAGGGCCTAGATGTTCGAGAGCAGATTTTGCGTCAAGGAGATTTCCAGACTAAGGCAGATTTAGACTCAGGCTATTGGCATGTTCCTCTTTTTGAAGGGCACAAAAAGTTTGTGGGTTGTCATTTTTTACATCAAGATGGGAAAGTTTCCTTTTGGGTGTGGAATGTCTTATTTCTAGGAATCAAAGATGCAGTTTGGATTTTTACTAAACTGTTAGTTCCACACAAAAGATATTTGAGAAGCAAGGGTATAAGAATGTCAATTTACATTGATGATCAAAGTGTTTTAGGTTCTAGTTATAACGATTGTTTAGCTAATACGCAAATTGCTTTAGACTCTTTAGCTAAGGCTGGTTGGGTAGTGAATTGGTCTAAAAGCTCTGAACCACCAGTACAAGACATGGTTTTTCTGGGTTTAGTTAATTGCACCAAAACAATGAAATACTTTGTACCGGAAGACAAGCGTGAAAAAATTTGTGATTTAATTTCTTCGATTTTAAGATCCAAAAAAGTTCACATTAAAACTTTAGCCAAGCTCATGGGGAAACTTCAGTTTTGCATTAAAGCATTTGGTCCGTGTATTAGACTTCTTTGTAGATCTTCGTATCATTTGATTTCTAAAGCTTCTTCCTGGAATAGTATGATCACGTTGTCTAGTTTAGCTATTAGAGAACTATCATTCATTCTAACTAATTGGAATGATATTAATGGTTTTCCCATTAGAGCATCTTTATCTGAAACTAAAGTTAACATTGAACTGTGTAGTGATTTAAGTGATGTGGGAACTTGTGTTTACCAGGTTTGCTCAGAATCTAACGAGATTTTGTTAAAACAAGTTTTTTTCTGCTGAAGATTCTAAAAAGTCTTCTACTTTCAGGGAGCTTTTAGCTTTCCATTATTTTTACACTGGTCCTAAAGCTTACGTTTTTAAAGATTTAAATATTGTGCATTACACTGACAATTTAAACTGTGCTACTATTTTGTCAGTGGGTTCTAGAAATTTTTCTCTACAACCCTTAGTTTTAGATATTTTCTTAGCTTGGAAGAGTTTAAATGTCAAAGTGTCCGTTATTTATTTATCTAGATCTGATCCAAGAATTGAATTTACTGATTTTCATTCTAGAAATTTTGATCTGCATGATTACAGTTTAGATTTTGATAATTTTCTCTTTGTTTCTTCTATTTTTGGCCCTTTTGATGTGGATTGTTTTGCTTCAGATTCTAACAAAAAATGCTGTACTTATTTTTCTAAATATCCAGATGAATTTTCTAAAGGGGTCAATTTTTTTGCCCAATCTTTACATGTTAATGTTAATTATTTTGCTTTCCCTCCTGTTCATTTGATAATTCCAGCTATAATGCATTTTGCTAAGTTTAAATCTGTAGGATGTATTATTGTCCCTATTTGGGTTTCATCGCATTTTTGGTATTTCATTTGTGAAGACGGAAAACATTTGAACTTCTGGATTAAAAAGTTTTTCATTTTCAGTCCGGAATTTATTTCTGGTCAGCATGTTAGGAATGACATGTTCAAAGGGGTTAAAAAATTCAACTCTTTGGCTTTAAAGTTTGATTTTTCGGCAAACAATTGTTTTCAGTCTCAAAAATCCAAAAAGTTTTGTTTAAGTCAAGATTGTTTTATTTGTTCTTGATATTATTGTCTTATTTCTTTGCAGAAAAATGTTTAAAAAGTCTAAAGATCCTAGCAGGGTGATAAATTTGGTGCAAGCAGTGAGACAACCCACTAGTTTAGGGGGTGTCACTGAAGAATTTGATTCTTACAAGGCTAAAATTTCAAGCTATTTGAGTTCAAGCTTAGCTACTTCAACAAGTGAAAGCTATTTTTTGAGTTTTAATAGGTTTTCAAAGTTTTGCGTGGAAAACAATGTTCCAGTGTTGCCCACAAATGTGGAAGTTTTTATGACTTTTTTAATTAAAATTTCTGAAGAAGCAGGTTCTGCTGCCCCTGCTAAGCTCATGAGAAGTGCTGTGAGACATTTTAACATTTTAAACAATCCTTCTCAACCTTCTCCTACAGATAGAGAAGACATATCTCTTTTAATAAGGAGTTTTGATCGTAAATTTGCAAAGCCAGTTAGAAAAAGTGATCCTACGACAATTGTTATTGTTCGAAAATTGATTGATTCGCTTCTGAACGGAGACCAATTGCGATTTTTTAATTTTCAAAAATCGGTAGAAGACTGGCAATTAGTTGCAAAGACTGTTGTAAAATTTTATTGCTTTGCAAGATTTGAAGAAGTTTTAGACTTGAAACTTTCTAATTTCGATTTTCAACCTTCAGGACATTTGGTCGTAACTTTTTTCAAAAGTAAGAATAATCAATTTCACGATGCGAAGAAGTGTACTATTGCTCCGGCGGAAAATGCTCTTTATTGTCCGGTAAACATTGTTAAAAAATATATTGCTGTAATGAATTTTCCCAAAGATTCTAGTGTTTATTTTTTGCCGCGTTTTGTCCAGGGAACTCCTAAATTTTTGTTGAAGACAAATTATGCTTATTGTGTTTCTAAATTCAAGGCGGGTTTATTGAAAATAGGAGTAAATCCAGAAAAATTCGGAGAACATAGTGACAGAATTGGAGGGTTGTCTGCAGCAGCTAATGCTGGGTGCTCCATAAGTGAGCTACAAACTCATGGCAGATGGAAAAGTGATTATGCACCTAAATTGTATCACAAAAAATCTTTGTTTCAGAAGGAGAAAGTTTCAAATGTTTTGAATGAATTGTAATTTTCTATTTTATTTTTCGTTCATTGAAAAATTTTTAAGCTTTATTTGGACAATTTTGTGTTTTTGGTTTTAAATTCATTTTTTGATTTTAAACATTTAAAGTTTGTTTTAATCTGTTCTATTTAGTTTCATACAGAATGGTTTTCTGCAGACAGCTATCTTAGAACCTCGCTGGGTCATCATCATCTTATGGTGGAGGAAGGTACAGGACAGGGGATACCTTTGGTAAGTCGTTAAGAAATTGTGCCGATTTCTATGCGCAGCGGAGAAATCGAAATTTCTTATGACGCCCCTAGTACTGTTGTGTATGGAGTGTTTGGTCTGAAACTGGTTTTGCTAAGGTTGTACTGTGTACAGGTGTATTCGGTCTCAGTCAGGCTTCGACCGAAGGCAGGTGACCGGGTTCGTTAAATTTATTTTCAGTTATAGAAAGGCACTGAATTTTTTATATTTAGTGCAGTCTCTTTTTATGTAGGCTAACTATAAAAGGAATGTTTGTTTTAGATTCCAAAGTTAGGAAATTTTTCTCATAACCCTGACGAAATGAGGGGGAGAAATTGAATTTCCGTCACTAGTGTTTTTTACTAGTTTTAGGTTCAGATCTTGGAGATTTTTGTTGTGATAGCTGTTATTTTGTCTAACTAGGGTTTCTTTCAGAGCAGTAATGGATAACATTGTACCTCCGGGCAGTGATGCGCCTGGTGTTTTCACTATTCAGATTCATGAAGTTGAATTGTTGAAAAAGCAAATTGCTGAGTTAGCTGCGGACAAAGTTAAAATTAAAGAAATGGCGCGCGAAGGCCAGAAAAAAGGGGAAATCGCAAAGCATAAGTCGCCTCAAATTAAAAGATCTTTAGGGTTCCTCTATGAGGTAAATTGGGGATTGGAGGACGCCGAGGAGGCTCTGGATAGTCTTTCGACTTATGCAGTAGCGCCAGAGAATGCTGAATTGTATTCTGAAAAGATCACTGCTACAATTTCTAAGCTTAAGAAATTACAAGAGTTAGTGAAGGATGAAGTTACAGCTAATAAGATTGCGAGTAAAGCTAATTTTGGCTGGAAAACAGTTAAGCTGTTTGAGAATGATTCTATTTTCGAAGGTGAGAATGCGGAGACTCTTTCTAAGAAGCTTAAATCGGCCGAGTACCAGGCTTCTCGAGAATATTTTAGGGGTAAGAGAGGGTTTTTGGGCAAGCGACGTTTTTCTGGCAAGCCTTCGAGATGGGACTCTTCTCCTGCTCCTGCAGCTTCCTCTACTACTGCTACTGTAACAAGTGCTCCTGTTAAACTATGTTACAAATGCAATCTTCCGGGTCATTTTCAGCTTAAATGTCCTAACTAAACAGTTTATTTTCTCGGAATTTTTTAATTCAGTCTACTTTATTCTGTAAAAATTNTATCACTTTACTAAATCAAAGAATTATTTGAAAAGACGATATCGAATTCGTCACTGAATTCCCATGTTTTTTGGGACACCCTGTAGATATGTGTGTGATGAGCTAAAGTATATCTGTTTTTATTGAATATTAAATTGATATAAATATATATATGTATATTTATTAGTAGCGTACACAGGGGGGGCAGTAGTCCTCTTGCACCCCCCCGTGGGCATCCTGCAGGGGAGGACCCTGCCCCCACCCCTGGGATTTTTGGGCAAAGGTAAAAATAAGGGTAAAAAAAAGAGCTTGCCCTCATCATCAAAGGGGTGTTTTCCTTTTTAAAAAGTATAGTTGAAAATTTTCTTGGCGCGAAGCGCCATTTATTTTCAAAAGTTACCTTAGTATTTCCCTTTTATCTAAAATCTCCACCCCACTGCATACTTGATAAACAACTATAGATATAATATGCATTAATGCACAGACGCGTACACAGGGGTGGGGCAGTAGTCCTCGTGCCCCCCCCCCTGGGATTTATGAGCAAAGGTAAAAATCAGGTGTTCTGGGTAATAAAAAAGAGCTTGCCCTAATCATCAAAAGGGTGTTTTCCCCCTTAAAAAGTATAGTTGAACACTTTCTTGGTGCTTTGCGCCATTTGTTTTTAAATTTTACCGTTGTATTTCCCTTTTATCTAAAATCTCCACCCCCCACCCCCCCGCATACAATTGATAAACAACTATAGCTATATATGCATTATGCAAGCGTTTGGCATGTTTTTCCGAAAATACTGAAGGATACATTTAAATATTAATAGTCCGTGGACTACAAAGGTAAATAGTCTCAGGAATTGAGAGAACTATACAGAGGGATACAGTCCTTGAATCGGGACTACAATGGACTACAATTATAGGAGAGTAGTCTCATGAGACTACTCAGGACTTCAGACCGGGCAATACAGAACTATACAAATGGACACTTTGTAATATGTAGTCCTAGTGAATTGCAGACTACAGTGCAGATCACTAGAAAGGGTAGTTATAGTCTCAGGAGACATACTCAGGACTTCAGAGAGTAACAGAACTAAACAGAGGGATACATTAAGTAATATATATATAAGTAAATTCTTAACTTTTTTGGATTTGGAGCCAACTTCAAAAAATGGATAAATATTCTTTTACATAATTTCAAGGCATGTATTAATCATGCAGGAAATATATCTGAATTTTTTAATGTCGCCTGCGGCTGTCGACAGGGTGACCCAATTGCGGCAGCTCTATTTGTACTTAGTATTGAAATTCTGTGTATTAAACTTCGCTCATCTCCCAGCGTTTCAGGATATAAAATCGAAAATCGAGAAATACTTTTATCATTATATGCTGATGACTGCTCAATTTTTCTAGAGTACGATGCCAATAACTTAGAAAATGCCATCATGATACTTAATGATTTTTATTGCGTCTCCGGGCTCAAAATTCATTTAACCAAAACCCAATGTGTAGTTTTTGGGCATATACCAAATGTTAACTACAAACTTTGCGAACATTTATCATTAAAATGGGATCAAAAATTCAAATTACTTGGGGTTGAATTTGATGGAATGTTGGAAAACATGAGCATAAACTATGAAACTAAGATTAAAGAAATGAGCTATATCATGAAGTCCTGGCAATATAGATTTATAACACCTATAGGCCGTAACTGCATAGTTAAGACTCTACTTCTCTCTAAATTGTCTCATTTATCATTTGTACTTCCAGGACTAGATAGGAAAAAACTAAAAGAAATCGAATCTGAAATATATCAATTTATATGGGGAGGCTCTGAAAAGGTAGCCAG
>NW_019397336.1:0-55321 GCF_000591075.1 Eurytemora carolleeae
CCTGTTGGATTCAAGGGACTGTTCACTCATGTATCAAACAATCTGGAATACAACATAGTTTTATAAATCTAAAATTGTAAACGAACTGAGCTTTTGCCATAAACTCAAATTAGTTAGTCCATATATCCTATAACATTGGGTTGCAAAGTTATAAAAATTAAAAAATCAGTGTTTGTGGCAAGTACTCAGTTTCTTTAGTAAAGTAATATGGTTTTGAAAAATACCCAAATATTTCTTTGTATAACAGTACAAATTAAAGGGATTGTACAAATAAACAAATTAAAGGGACTGTACAAATATACAATTTAAAGGGATTGTAAAAATATACAAATTAAAGAGACTGTACAAATATACAAATTAAAGGGATTGTACAAATATATAAATTAAAGGGATTGTACAAATATACAAATTAAAGGGACTGTAGGCGTAATTCTGATCCATGGGATGTCTGATTTACAACTGTTTCTTTATCAAGGATGAATAAGATATTCTTATTTTTTTTTAGATTAAATTTAAGATTTATTGACTTAAATAACTATTTAAAAAACTTAACATTAATTACTGACGGAATTCAATTTCCGAAACAGGCCTTAAAAAATTGTTCCAAAAATGTGCAATAAAAAAAATTCGAATTTAGTAGAAAATAGCACATTCAACCTTCCTCTTTCGATATGTGTCTTGTTTTGAATCGCTTGGCATAGTAAATGCATGTGAGATGTTTGTCACAATGCTTAATATTTCGAATTCAAAGAGAAGAATTAAGAGTATCCAAACTTAATGTTTTTCTAAATTAAATCAACTAAATTTTTTTATTTAGTAAAAAATCCTGTAAAGTAATAAAAGATATAGATTTATGAGCGAGAGAAAAGACTTAATTAAACTATACATGCCTGAATACACTCTGAAACCTTCTATTTTTATTTAACTTTCAATTAAATTTATTCTGAATATAGAAAATATACTAGTTTTTCTAGTTTAAAAATTGTTTAATTTTGATATTTTTATTAATAATATTAGAATATATCAAACGATAGAAACCAAAAAGAAAGATAATCATGAAAAAAAATTGAAAAAAAATTTACCTTGCTTTTTCTAGGTTGCATCTTATCCCCTAAAATAAAAAGAAATTAAGTCTTTGCCACAAACTCTAATTTTCTAATACCAATATCTTTGCAAAACCTCACATAAAGGATATTAGAAATTCCTTTATTTATAAAAATGTTTTCAACATGAAGAAACCTTGATTACTCTACTCAATCTTTACATGATTTCTGAATTCTGACTGATCAAATTGTTCAAGTTTGAAATACTAAAGGATTACACCATCAGGTTGAAATGATATAGAAATTAGAGTTTGTGGACAGTGTACGATTCCTTAGTAGAAATTGATATATTTTTGCCATATAAACTTGTATCTAAGCTTGTAGAAAATATTACAAAAATATATATTAGTATTCCATCTGCTTTCATCCAGTTACATACAATTTCATAATATTTACAATTTATTGCATATTGAAATCAAAAGTTTGCCAAATTGCAGATTTTCTGTCGCAAATTATCCCGGGGGAAATCTAAAGAATGGAAATGGAATTCTCAAATCTGATTTTGGCACTCCAGACTTCTGAACTACAATTGTAATTCAATTATTCTATTCTTTGAAAACAGAAAAGTTCAGATCTCTTCCGGGTTTCCGACACCCGTTTTAAATACTCCATCCTGACATACAGGGTGTCCAAATAAATATTGTCTGTGTTCTCTAATACATTTTTCATACACGCTTTGTCACAAATAAAAGATTGTAAGAGTAATTTAAATTGACCCTCCATGCAAAGATGGCAATACCCGTCCCAGAACTGTTATTTTCAATTATGGTTTCTCTACAAAATTGACTTGCGCAATTCTACTTTAGAAAAACTTGTATGAATTATCAAAATTAAACTATTTAACCCTAAAAAACGACAATATCTTTCAAATTGTTTATAAGAAAAAAATATTTAGAGTACTGTTGTGAATCGGGCATTATATCATCTCTCAATTGTCATGTTTGAGAAGACATTGTGTTTTTAACATTAACTTTTTTATTCCTTTGTTTTCCAGATCAAATATAACCTTTATTATAAAATGTATTCCCCATATTTACTATAAGTAGCAAACAATCTCAATTACCTTGCCCCCCTCCCCTCTCATAAACCAGTCTGATAAACTGTACAGGGTTGCCCACAAAGAATGAGACTATACCCTGTACAGTGTACAGTGTACCTACGGCCGGATATTAATGAGTCTTTTTTTTCAATTCCTAATTCACTGCAGCTGTAAAATTTATTATATTTTGAACACTTCATTGTATTAGATTTTTAAGATTATTGTCAGTGCAGAAGTACTGAAATCAACCTTTACATCTTGGTATTTAAAGAGTGGAATGTCGTCATCTAAGTCTCATTATTTTATGGGTACCCCTGTATCTAAGTATATAAAGCATAAATGTAAACATTAACCGGTCTGAATAAATAATGTAAGTAGAAATCAATAAAGCAACATGAACAACAAGTAATCAAAGAAATCACAAGAACTACAATTTTCAATTATATTAATTAAGCTTGGGACTTTGATTGAACGGATCCTTACTTTTTGAACAATAAGATATGAGAGAATTGGTTAAACATATTTGAACCGTTTTGAATTAATTACGCCTGTTCAAAAGTTGTCAGCTCCGAGCTTGCCACTTCTACTGGGACGGAATCAGTTAAACTGTATCTGGCTGGGTTTTCGCTCATTCTATCAATTGGGCCTTCATTTTTTTAAACGTACAAGATTTATGTTTTTGTCGTTTTGACAATTTTTCGATTTGTATAATTAATATTCTCAGAATATATATATTCTGAGATAATATTATACCTAAATCTCAGTAATTGTAAGAATAGTTAAATAGCCATGATACAGCGTGAGTAAAAAAAAGTGTGATTTCCGGCGCCTGGTGCAAAAGGGTAACTTTTTTGTGCAACTCTTCTTTATGGTGTTTTTTTAATATTTTTTTAAAAACGTATTTTTTGGGTACTTTAATGGCCCAAAAAAATCTGCGAACCTTTTTTTCTTTCAAAATCAAAAGTTCAGAAAAACAAAAATGTCTAAACAAATTGTTTCTATCGAAACCTAAAATTTTAAAAAGATTGAATCACAGAATCTCAGAAAATTTGCAATATTGTAATTAAAAAATTCGCAATTTTCAAAACTGGTATAATTTTTACGGAAAAATTGTTTTTCAATGGTTCTTAAGATTTCAACTGAACAGCGTATATTTAATACTTTAGAATATACTAAGAGGAAAGGAACTAGAGAATTTAAATAACTTTTCCTTAAAAATTAGCCCAGAACTGAAAATTGCAAATTTTCTTATTACAATTTTGCCAATTTTCTGTTATTCTGTAATTCAATCTTAATAAAATTTTAGATTTAGAGAGAAGTAATATAAATGCACATTTTTGCTTTTCTGAACTTTTGATTTTGAGAGAAAAAAAGATTCGCGGATTTTCTTTTGGGCCATTGGAGTACCAAAAAATATTACAAATTTTCAAAAAATATTGAAAAAACACCATACAGGAAAGTTGCACAAAAAAGGTACAATTTTGCACCAGGCGCCGCAAATCACACTTTTTTTGACTCACCCTGTATATGCTTGACAAATTTTAAAGACTTTTCAATGTCTCTTAAGTTCTAAGTTAAAGGGAAAGACCGGCTATGTAAGATAGAGTATAACTACCTTTCATAGCCGGTCTGTCCCTTTAAACTGTAGGATTTCTTTGAATGCCTCTTTAAATTATGTCTCACACTTACCTTTATTTACAAACACTGAAACATGAGCAGGTTTACTATTTGCTGGACTGCAAGTATAGTTTCCACTGTCTAGTATAGTAGCTGAGTTTATCTGTAGTTTAGCTTCAGTCATACCCTTCTCCAGGTGGTCTACAGATACACTCAACCTAGAGTATAGTTAATCTGTAGTTTAGCTGGATATATACCCTTCTCCAGGTGGTCTACAGATACACTCAACCTAGAGTATAGTTAATCTGTAGTTTAGATGGATAAATACTCTTCTCTAGGTGGTCTACAGATACACTCAACCTAGAGTATACATAATCTGTAGTTTAGCTGGTTATATACCCTTCTCTAGGTGGTCACAGATACACTCAACCTAGAGTATAGTTAATCTGTAGTTTAGATGGATATATACTCTTCTCCAGGTGGTCTACAGATACACTTAACCTAGAGTATAGTTAATCTGTAGTTTAGCTGTTTATATACCCTTCTCCAGGTGGTATATAGACTCTATGCTCTAACTGAAGATTTTAACTTTTATATGTTTGCATATATAGGTTTAAGCTATTTTGTGTGTTTATGTTGGAACCAGCTGCTTTAGTATTTTAAACTTGAAAATTTTAAGAAAATGAATTTATTTCTGTCACAACTTAAATTCCTTCTGCCAAGGGGTATATCATCTTTTATATCCTTGTTTCTTCAATGTTCTTCCCAATATCAACCGTACACCATCTTTCCTTTAGCAACCATCTCCTATTTCTTTCTATCCTTCTAGCAACCATCTCCTATTCCGTCCTTTACTATCCATCCTCTAGCTAGCAACCATCTCCTATTCCGTCCTTTAATATACATCCTCTAGCAACCATCTCCTATTCCGTCCTTTAATATACATCCTCTAGTGCAACCATCTCCTATTCCGTCCTTTAATATACATCCTCTAGCAACCATCTCCTATTCCGTCCTTTAATATACATCCTCTAGTAACCATCTCCTATTCCGTCCTATACTATACATCCTCTAGCAACCATCTCCTATTTCGTCCTTTAATTTACATCCTTTAGAAACCATCTCCTTTTCCGTCCTATAATATCCATTCTCTAGCAACCATCTCCTATTCCGTCCTATACTATCCATCCTCTAGCAACCATATTCTATTCCGTCCTTTAATATACATCCTCCAGGAACCATCTCCTATTCCGTCCTATTATATCCATCCTCTAGCAATCATTCCATATCTTTCATCTAAAACCCATTTCATATTAATTCATCCTATTTCTTTCTTCCTTTAACAACCATCTCCAATTCTATCTTATCATACCCCAAAAACTATCTTCTATTTTATCCTATTCCTTCCTTTCATTAGAAACCATCTCATATTCTATCATATCCTGTATATGTGCATATCTATCTATCTATCTATATATTTTGTCAATTATATAGTCTTCATTGGAACTACAGTTAGATATAAGTTACTTATTTATTCTTCCAATATCCAATAGTTGGCGAAGTCATATGCTAATACACAAACAGTCTAATCTACTCTTACAGTAAATATAGCAGAGAGAGAGATAGGAAGTAGAATCCTATTTAAACAAAGGAACCAGGATTTTATAAATTCAATCTAGATCGTTGAACTACTTTACGTCGATTCAAATACTTATCTGAATCAGTGATCCCATGTCCTATAGATGTAAACAAGTAATCTGCAGAACCAAAGATTTGAGTCGACAGTAGGTGTAGTTAAGCAAGTTAAATAAATTCGATCCCTGATCACCCAATTAAAACTTTAATTTTCGCATCTCTATATCTTAGCGTTATGGTAAAAATTGAAACTATGATTTCTTGATCTAGAAGAACTCATAGTTTTAAATATATATAGTCCCCGACATCTGGAAGTAGTTGAACCTCGCAGACAAAGTTGAACAACTTCTCTTTATCTTGAACCGGCACATAAGAGGAGTAGTTCAGCTTTATCTACGCGGCTATAATATTTCTAATTGCACATTTATACAAAATTTACCAAGTACAGTTTAACTCAGAACTTCGGAGTCTATGAAAGAATTTATAAAATGTCGTCTTGACAATTGTTCAATGGCTTTTGTACTATGATGCCTAAATCTCAGTAATTGTAAAGATAAATAAAGTATTGTAGCGACAGTAACAAGGCAAAGAACAAGACGGATCGAATATATATTTTATCTAACTTACAGCATGAGGTAATAACTATATATATTTGGTTTGGACTAGGCTCAGAGCAGAGACGACATTCTGGTTCCTCTTCATCATAGTAATTAAAACATGCGTGAAAAGTTTTAAAGAGCTCAATATAATTATTTGATTAAAAAAACTAAATATCTGCAGCATTCCATTATAAGTAGGTTAACAAAACAACAATTTATAAATAATAAAGTTCTGGTCCAGTTACATNAAAACAACAATTTATAAATAATAAAGTTCTGGGTCAAACTGTATATAAAAAACTAAATATCTGCAGCATTCCATTATAAGTAGGTTAACAAAACAGCAATTAATAAATAATAAAGTTCTGGATCAAACTGTATATAAAAAACTAAATATCTGCAGCATTCCATTATAAGTAGGTTAACAAAACAACATTTTATAAATAATAAAGTTCTTGGTCAAACTGTATATAAAAAAACTTTATATGTAAAAGCAACAAAGTCGTAAACACGGGCGTATTCAGGAATTTGTCCAGGGGGGGGCTTAATTTTTCTCTATTTTCAGGGGTGGGCTAAGCATCCGTTGGGGCCTGAAAACCCCTTGAAATCAATATATTTCACTGGTCCAGGGCGGGGCTTAGCCCCCATAGCCCCCACCCTGAATACACCTCTGGTCGTAGAGATGGGGAAAAGTTTTTTTTTTTTGGGGGGGGGAGGGGGGAAAGGAAGGGTGAAAAAGTGCTTCGAAAATTTATAGTCAACTTATGTTACATATAATACGAATATTACAATAAACTGTTTAGGGCAACATGGGACCATTTAAAGAACAATTCAGTTCTATATTTTATAGAAACCATTCCACAGAGAGAACCAGAAAACTGTGGAATAGAAAGACGACATTATAGCTAATACTTCTTTGTATTTGATGTTACAAATCAAATAGTGTTAATAGTATTTTATTAAATCACTTATCAAGTTTTTCTTTTTACGCTATACAAGTGCTGTACTTATGTTCATTGGACTATTTATATCTGGAGTCTATAAGTCGGTTTCCTATTCCAGAGCTTTTTTGGTCCAAATGTAACTTTGTACCTTTATGTTTAAAACAAATTCTTTAGAGATATCATTTCTCCATATCATGAACGTTTAAAACAATATATAATGTACCTATTTCTATAAAACAAATTATATATATATACCTATATGTATAAAACAAATTATATATTTACCTTTATGTATAAAACAAATTCTTTAGAGATATTATTTCTCCACATCCAGAACGTTTAAAAAAAATATATATATGTACCTATTTCTATAAAACAAATTATATATGTACCTTTATGTTTAAAACAAATTCTTTTAAGATATCATTTCTCCATATCATGAACGTTTAAAAAAAATATATATATGTACCTATATGTATAAAACAAATTATATATATACCTATATGTATAAAACAAATTATATATTTACCTTTATGTATAAAACAAATTCTTTTAAGATATCATTTCTCCATATCATGAACGTTTAAAAAAATATATATATGTACCTATTTCTATAAAACAAATTATATATATATACCTATATTTCAGTTTTTAACTTCACATTTTTATTAAAAAAAGAAAAAAAAAAAAGAAAAAAAAGAAGAAAAAAAAGAAAGAATTATACTATTGTATAAAACAAATTATATATTTACCTTTATGTATAAAACAAATTCTTTAGAGATATCATTTCTCCATATCCAGAACGTTTAAAACAAATTATATATTTACCTATATGTATATAACAAATTCTTTAGAGATATCATTTCTCCATATCCAGAACGTTTAAAACAAATTATATATGTACCTATATGTATATAACAAATTCTTTTGAGATATCATTTCTCTATATCGTGAACGCTTAAAACAAATTATATATGCACCTTTATGTATAAAACAAATTATATATGTACCTATATGTATAAAACAAATTATATATGCACCTTTATGTATAAAACAAATTCTTTAGAGATATCATTTCTCCATATCCAGAACGTTTAAAACAAATTATATATGCACCTTTATGTATAAAACAAATTCTTTAGAGATGTCATTTCTCCATATCAAGAACGTTTAAAACAAATTCTTGTAACGATGGCATTCCAACATTCTTTTAGATTTAAACAAGATACTATAAAAAGAACCATTTAACCAAACGTATAAGGATAGATAAGTTAAACAAAATTATACATATATGCATACAGTGATAACCAGAAAACTCTGGAAAAGGAAGACGACTTTAAGGCTCAAGTTACACCTTTAAATAGTCTAATAAACATGAGACACAGCAATTGTGCAGTTTAAACAGACCCATTTAACTTGACAAGTAATTTAATAAGTTACACTTAAATCTATTTTCTTTTCACACCTTCAAATACACTAAAGTATTTCTATAATTTCTTCTATTCCACAGTTTTCTGGTTATCACTGTACATCCTTGAACAAATGTTCAAAAGGTACCGTTGTAAATCGACCGTGTCAGCTAAATTTACTTAAATACAGTTTATAGAAACATAAAATAAAATATTTCCCATAACAAGGAACTATACTTATTTTATATTTTTTGGAAAAGTTCATTTTCTAAATGTTTTCCTGGGGGGGGGGATATTAGCTATTCTCATGTATAACATCAATCTTCTAGGAAAAGTGGAAAAGAATTGTGTATATAACCACGGTCACTGTTTTACTTAATATTCTAATACTATAGTTGATATTTAAATTATCTTTGTTTTTGTAAATTAAATACGAATATAAATTTTCGACATTGTTAAAGGGAGTCTTCGCGAAAGATGGAAGGGGTGTAAAGGCTGATATCGAACTGAATTCGATATCGATCAATACTAATTTTAATTTTATCTGTTGCGTATATAAGAAGAAAATGGCTAAAAATGCTTTACCCAAGAGCGTAGCGTCAATATAAATTATGATTTTAATAGTCCAATAAATATGAACTAAACTGTATAAACACAAACCTATTTCATTAACTAAATTGATTTTGCTACTGGAAAAACCATATTTGATAAAGGCAAAATTATCCCGTTACATATTAGAAATTAACAACTTTTTTAGTTCTTCTAGATAGATCTTTAATGAGAGGAGTTCTGATTAAAAACATATAATATTTTAATATTTAGTTTAACGTGATATAATACCTGTTTGTGTGATCGTAGTTAACCATCTGGTTCTCCTTATACCAGAATACATATGCAGGAGGAGGTATAGATGTATGTACTCTACACACTAGCAGTATACTACTCCCCTCCTCAAGGTGGCGCTCAGCACCACCATCCAGTTCAGCTTCAGCTTCTAGTACTTCAAGGTTCACCAGGTGACGGGTAGTCAGGGAACCCATGGTTACCTATATAAATACAGAGTATACTAGTCAGGGAACCCATGGTTACCTATATAAATACAGAGTATACTAGTCAGGGAACCCATGGTTACCTATATAAGTACAGAGTATATTAGTCAGGGAACCCATGGTTACCTATATATATACAGAGTATACTAGTCAGGGAACCCATGGTTACCTATATAAATACAGAGTATACTAGTGAGGGAACCCATGGTTACCTATATAAATACAGAGTATACTAGTCAGGGAACCCATGGATACCCAAGGTTATAATTCAAGGAAAGTTAGCTGCAGTTGCGTATATTCTGCGTACATATTGAAACCAGTTCTCTCTGGGCGGAATTTGTAAACAAGAATAGATGCATCAGTGTTCGTTTAGTGTCCGAGGAGGATAAAAGCATTTAATTTTGACAATTTTGATAATTCACATAATAGTTTCTTTTGACCAGAATATTTCATTGATTTTTTATGTGAAAGATGGATCCCAAGTCAGGCTGTGACATCCAACTTGTGTTTACATTACCGCCCAGAGACAGTACACTGCAGTACAAAAGATGCGTACACCCAAGAATGTAAGGCAAGGAAAGTTAATCGCAGTTGCGTATACTCTGCGTACATACTGAAACCAGTTCTCTCTGGGCGGAGTTTGTAAACAAGAATAGATGCATCAGTGTTCGTTTAGAATACGAGGAGGTTTAAAGCATTAAATTTTGATAATTTTGATAATTGACATAATAGTTTCCTATGACCAGAATATGTCATTGATTTTTTATGTGAAAGATGGATCCCATGTCAGGCTTCGACATTCGTCTTGTGTTTACATTAGCGCCCAGAGACAGTACATTGCAGTACAAAATATGTGTACACTTCTGAAATAACTTTCCTTGCATTACATCCTTGTGTACACCTCTGAAATAACTTTCCTTGCATTATAACCTTATGGTTACCTATATAAATACAAAGTATATTCCCACTGTGGTTTCTCAAAACAGGTGACTTTCTAATTTATGCAACAGAGAAAAATAAGGAAACTGCCAGAATTTAACTTTTGTCCCCATAGGAAACGACAATATATAAATATATATATATTGATTTAATATTTAATGATTATATATAATGAATTATAATCAATTTTATAGTTTGTCATGTTGGATTCATTACGGTACTTTTGAAATCTTTGCCTGATAAAAAGATGAATAAAGTATTCTTGTTTTTTTTTCTTAAAATTGATTATATTCCCACTGTGGTTTCTAAAAACAAGTAACTTGCTAATTTATGCAACAAAGAAAAATATGGAAATTGCCATAATTTAACATTTTTCCACATCTATAGCTTACACAATTATACAAATACCGAGTACTTTAAGGTATCATAATAAGTGGCCTTTCATAAAGTGGCATGTCCGATTTTCTTTGGTCCTATGTCAGATTGGCAATGAAAAGGATATATTTGTTATCTACAAGTGAGAATCATAAAACTCTGGATTAGGAAGACGACTTTCAGACTCAAGTTATAACTTTAAATAATAAATTCAACATGAGAAAACAGAAATTGTGCAGTGTAACCAGACCCATTTCATTTATAAAAGTGATTTATTAAGTTACTAGTCATACATTTGCTTTGTAACAACATTAAATATAATTGCTTTTTTGTCGTTATTCTGTGTCACAGTTTTCTGGTTCTCATTCTTGAAAAAGTCAATTCAAAATAATCAATTTTTAGAGAGAAAAATAAGGATTCCTCCATAATGTTTGCTCAAATAATGGTGAAAATTCCTTATGAATAAATTGTACGTCACATGATTACGATATTCACTCAGGGACCAAATTTTATGAATATTGAGAAGTAGCTGAACTAGCGTTTACCAAGTTGAACCACTCTTCTCTTAAACTTAATCCGGCTTTCAATAGAAGTGGTTTATCTACATTTGCGTAGTTTAACTACTTCCTGCTGTTCCCAGAGCTGAAAACTTTAGAATGGGATATCCTTAATCCCGATCAGCTAATTCATCTGGAGATTAATAACAAGAGGAGAACAAGCATTATTTAATCTTGAGATAAAGAATTAGAGTGGATCAAGCTTTAATCCCGATATCCACCATTCATAAGTTCCCCAGCTCAGGTTAGATATTTAACCAAGACTTTTTTAAGGTAACAATCTTTCTTTGTCAAATCCAGGTCAATATTCTGCAGAGCTAAAGCTAGACGAGTTGTAAATAAAATGCAGTATTTCAAACTGAATTTATTTTCAAACTAAATTTATTTACAAAGAGAATTTCTTATAAATTGTATTGCAAACATCAAAGACATGTGAGGGGGAGGGGAAGGGTGGAAAGTGTAAATTCATGTTTACATTAGATTATTACTTATCATATTTATCAATCCATTGTATACTTAAACCTACACTTACGTAAAATATATTAAAATGAAGATTATAATATAACAAGACAGTAAGTTGGTTATAGACAGCAATCTACTACTATACAAGTTTATAAGAATATGTATTAACTATTGAGATCGGACCGCAAGTAAGATACACCAGGAAATTCCATCTTTTTACCTATATAATAAAGTTCTTCACGCATATATATTATTATTTGTCATGGGATCCCATGGGTACCACAGTAGTAACATAGGGTAAAAAACATAGATAAATAAATAAACATAGATAGCTTATGTACGCAAAATCACCAAGAATTGTACAGTCCGCGAACTCATACTTCTAGGGGTCAAAGTGTACTTCAATGATAAGCGGGGCCGGTGGTTTGGTGTTTTAATGGATTTCATAATTATTAAAAACCACTCAGAGCCCGTTCTCTCCATAATAATGTTTAAACAGTGGTCGTGTTGTTCACGTACTTTGGGGGACGATAGTTTGGCCGCTAGATGTCTCTCGTAAGAACTATCTATCTATCAGATAAGAATTTTGATATATAATAGGAATATATTTAAAACATCTCTGTACATTTATATCTTTCAAGATGAAAAATGTCGTCTTATGCGCAATCTATCTTTATCTATGGTTAAAAATTATAAATCTTTTATTCAAAATTCAACATTTTTTTCAAAATTCCAGTTTTTAAAATTCCACCGGCAAGTTTTAAATAAAAGTGAAGCCGGTTCTGAAAGTATAAGAAACTGCAGTACACATTTTTTATATAATCAATGAAATCTGTTAATTTAGAATTGATAATGCTCACTTGAGTTTTCAGATCTAGGGTCCAGGGGGGAGGGACTAGCCCTAGACTACCCAGTTTCAAATCAAGGGTCCAGGGGGGACTAGCCCTGGACTAACCAGTTTCAGATCAAGGATCCAGGGGGGGGGGACTAGCCCTGGACTGACCAGTTTCAAATCAAGGGTCCAGGGGGGACTAGCCCTGGACTAACCAGTTTCAGATCAAGAATCCAGGGGGGGAGACTAGCCCTGGACTAACCAGTTTCAGATCAAGGGTCCGGGGGGGGAATAACCAGTTTCAGATCAAGGGTCCAGGGGGGAGCTAGCCCTGGACTAACCAGTGTCAGATCAAGGGTTCAGCGGGGGGCTAGCCCTGGACTAACCAGTTTCAGATCAAGGATCCAGGGGGGGGGGACTAGCCCTGGACTAACCAGTTTCAGATCAAGGGTCCAGGGGGGAGCTAGCCCTGGACTAACCAGTGTCAGATCAAGGGTTCAGCGGGGGGCTAGCCCTGGACTAACCAGTTTCAGATCAAGGGTCCGGGGTGGGGGGTGAGGGGGACTAGCCCCGGACTAACCAGTTTCAGATCAAGGGTCCTGGGTGGGGGGGGGGGGACTAGCCCCGGACTAACCAGTTTCAGCTCAAGGGGGTGTGGGGAGGGACTAGCCCTGGACTAACCCGTTTCAGTCTTGTTGATGTCGTCAATGTTTCGAAATGGTAAATTTTCAATCAGTTTTCCTTTTTATATATGATTACAATGAAAAATGAAATTCAATTTGTTCTGTATTTTCTGATTTTTAAGAAATATTTTCAAATTTCCGGAAAACACTCTGAATCGGATATCCGTTCCTTGACTTATGATAATGCAAAATATCTTAAAGCCAATTTTGAAAAACAACATTTTTGACGCAAAACTGATATAAAAAAAAATTTTGAATACCATTTTGCAATTTAGTTAATTTTAAAGTTGTTTGTTAATCGTAAAAAAAAAATACTAACAATCCACCAACACTTATATGAAATGATTAAATGTAATGTTAACAATACATATGTAACTTTCCTGTCCTTTTTTTAATGGGGGCAGGGGAATATTTACACAGCCTCTATTTTTGGGGTTTTTAAATATTTTCTCCTGAATGAAAAACTTTATTTTGTATCTTTTGTTTGTTTTATAAATAAAAGATTAGATACTTACCTAACTCAAATATTTTGTGAGGGCAAAATAATTGAGTTATCCTTTACTTTCGATAAGAAAATTATATTTTTTAATTGCGGCTCTTTGCAAAAGAGAATTGCAGATTTAAAGAGTTGAGACGATGAAGGAAATGGAGAGAATTTATATTTTTTCAGGGAGAGAGAAAAACAGAAAAATTATGATGTTTTCCTTTTTTTAAAGGGACAGACCGGCGATGTAAGGTAGTTGAACTAAGTATGCATGTTGTGGACAAATTCTTTAGGATTCATTTGAGACATATAAAACTTTTCTACGATGATGATTATTGAGTTTAAGTTCATAGTCGATGTTCAAAATCATGAATTTGGGTGGGTACGTTTTCAGAATCTGAAAACGTATCCACCCTAAAGTACGATTTTGAACATCGACTTTGCGCTCAATCTCAGGATTTACAGATCTCTAAAAATTTTTATATGTCTCAAATGAATCCTAAAGAATTTGTCCACAACACGCATACTCAGTTCAACTACCTTACATTGCCGGTATGTCTCTTTAATCTGAGTAACAGTTTTGTGAATCGGCCAAGTAATGCTTTAAATCAAGGTTCAATTGAAATTAGGTGATCAGGCCCTTTAAATAATTTGCACAACATGCATGATGAAAATGCATTATGAAAATGTGTAGAATTTTTATTAAGATTCATAATTGATATGAATCGCAATGAGCCTGTAGTTTTCTGAAGGATAATTCCAGGCTAATGAAGCTTAATGAAAATGTTACCAAGCATTAAAGTGTAAAAGGAAAACAAGAAAATTATTTTGAAACTTTCCCAGTATTAAAAGAGGCATGGGATTTGCACTTCAACCTCAACATAAGAAGATGTCTGTTATAAGTGGAATTACTGGTACAGCTTTGTGACCTTGTTACTCATCTGAATTCATAAAAAAACACACAGTGTGAATAGCAACCCTTTTTTTTGTAATATTTAAATTTTGGCCATACTTTATGTTTGCTTACCATCAATTCTTGTTAAAAAGAAATTGTACTTACAAACATATACTTTTATACTGACAATGAAATTAAATGTGGTTTGATGTTATCTAAAAATATGTTTGGCTATTTCCAAGTCCCCCTTTAAAAAAATAAGTCAGAAACAAACATTTTGAAATTTTCAACTCCAGGGCCACAAACAAGGGTCGGAAAGATCAATTAAAAGGGTTCAGACCTTCCAAGGCTTCATAACCCAACCCAGTCTAAATTTGTTAAAAATTGATTATCTATAACATAACTCTTTTTGTTGTACTTTCGGCGTCAGCATTCCGAACTCGCGCTATAGTCGGAGACGTCCTAGGGTCGACCTTTTCCCGTCGACGAAAACTTCATATATGTATATTGTATATTAGTGATGAATTGATGCATAAACGACATGTTTACTAACCTGACATTCATACAGTCCTGAGTCTCTACTCTGTAGATATTTGATCTGAAGTAGCCAATCCAAACTACCCTCACGGTGCACTACTCTAAACCTGAACAGTATCAAGGTATAGTCCAAACTACCCTCACGGTGCACTACTCTAAACCTGAACAGTATCAAGGTATAGTCTAAACTCCCTTCGAGATCAGAGAGGAAAACCTCGCAATGCCCTTTCTTAAAGGGACTGTAAAGGAAAAATGAAAGGGGGTATAGGCTGAAACCTGAGAATCTCACAAGTTGATTGAGACAAATAAGAGTTCTATCTGATATTCCTGTCTCGAGAAATTCATATAAAACTGTGTCAAAATTATACCAAAACGTATATATGTAAGATTTTGTATAAAATTTGTAGTATTAAACAGATCATATTAAAAAAAGGCGCAACCAATCTGAAAACAACGACATCCCAGAGGAGCCTGAGAACTCAAGTTTGCTCATATTTTTATTTGAATTTGATAATTTTTCATTTTTAATAGATATAATTGACAATATAATTTATGCGTCCCGAACATGTCACCAGAACACCAACCAATGGCAGTGAAGTATTATTGTCCAGTGTTTCCGTCTACATCAAGTGACCAGTATACTGCACTGCCATTGGAGGGAGTTCTTGTTACGTGATACCGACGTATATCTTACATATATATATTTTGGTGTAATTTTGACACAGTTTTATGTCAATTTTTCGAGACAGGAACATTAGATAGATGTCTTATATGGTATCGTTCAACTCCTGAGATTCTCAGGCTTCAGCATATACCCCCTTTCATTTACTTTTACAGTCCCTTTAACCGTATAAAGGCCGAGGGTCTCAATCTATGTATAGCCTGGGGGGGGGGGGCCTAGAAAAAAAGGCATTAGAGAATAGGTATATAGTTGAAATGCATGTTCATAGCCCAATTTTTCAAGGTAAGCTCATAGAAAAAAAATTAGACCGATAACCCAATAAATTAAAAAAAAATATTTTTTTAGCAAAAAATCCTTTAATTTACCATTCATTAAAAGTCACAAAATTCCACGATGATAGTGTTAGGACAAAAAAACTACAAGGGGGGCGTCAAACGCCCCCTCCCCCCAGCCTGTTTAGGGCTAATCCCATTTTATAGCTTACATTTAATATCTGAATTTTAGGTTTTTCTTTTAAATTGATCTTTCTGTTCAGACTAAATTGATTGCGTTCAATTTTGTAAAAGAGAAGATCGAAGAAAAATCTTATCAATTCCAACTTCTTCACTGCAGTATATAGGACTGAAGTATTGTTCTGTCTCTTTTACTTTATCCAATTCTGTTTTTGCAAATAAATCCCCGGCTCCAAATCAGCTGTAATCTATTGGAAAAACACCAAACCAAACAATTCCACGAAAAATCAACTGAAGTTGCAAACTTTAATACTGGGAACTGATTATATTCTAGGAAAATTGATGATTTGAAGAAAATTTAACAAGTGACCCTTCATGCAACGGTATCACTTCAAAGCCTTGTCCGATTAAGTATAAATAAAATATCCGTGTTTATAATTTTCACAGGAATTATTAGAATTAAACACTTTTAAACCAAGAAAAACAACAATAGCTATATACCATATTATTGTTCAGATAAATTTGTCAAGGGTACACTTGTTTTAAAATTCTTTTATAAAAAATGAGATTAGTGTATAGTATTGCCCTGTTTAAAGTGCTTAAAGTCCAAGGAAAAAGTTGATAATAAATTCTAAAAACTAAGAATCCCGGTTTTTTTACTGACAACTAAATGTATTTATACAATTTTTCTTATGAATAAATAACTGGTATCCGACACACTGAATATATCAAGTTGTTTTTACAAAACAGTTTTTCTTTCTTTTATTTTCATCTATAACGTCCGAAAACAAAAACAAAACATGTTCAAAATGTCCTAAATTACAATATATAAAAAAACGGTCAACGTAGCCAAATTTCTTAAGTATAATACAAAGAGTCCAAATTAATTAAATAGACAAGGTAAAAAAGTTCAAAGTAACAAAATATCTATCTTTTTTACAAAATCATTAATTTTCGTAAACATCATATTAAATAATAAACATATATTCATATGAAGGCTACAACGCTCAGCTCAGAAAATGTTAAAAATCAAAAATAAGTTTTTTAAACCCTTTAAATGCTTCAGGCTCTGATTAGTGTTAAAAATTAGAGTTGTAGGCCAAAAAAATAGAGCCTGTTTAGATATAGGAATATTAATTTGAACAATTTGTAATTTGTTTTTTGTTGGTCTGTTGAATCCAGTTTTTTTATTACTTTCTGATAAACTTTACTGTGAGGTATACAATCATAATATTTGGTTTACTTATCTTTTTAGAAACTTTTTATAATCCATCAAAATTTCCTGGAAAACGTAATCTAGAAAATTAGAAAAAGGGAAGAAATAATGCATTTGTTGGAAGTTACAGGGATAGATGTGCATGCTCAACTTTTTTACATTTAGTTCGTTCATCGTTTATTAACGGTCCATTTCCTTCGTTCATCGTTTGTTAACAGTCCATTTCCTTTGTTCATCCTTAACTAACGGTCCATTTCCTTGGTTCATATTTTATTAATGGTCAATTTCCTTTGTTCATAGTTTGTTAACGGTCCATTTCCTTCGTTCATCGTTTTTAATGGTCCATTTCCTTTGTTCATCGTTTGTTAATTGTCCATTTCCTTCGTTTATCGTTTGTTAACGATCCATTTCCTCCGTTCATCGTTTGTTAATGGTCCATTTCCTTCTTTCATCGTTTATTAACGGTCCATTTCCTTCGTTCATCGTTTGTTAACAGTCCATTTCCTTCGTTCATCGTTTTTTAACGGTCCATTTCCTTCGTTCATCGTTTTTAACGGTCCATTTCCTTCTTTATCTGTAGGTTCATGGACTTTTTGTGATCCATCAAAATTTATTAGAATTTGAGAAAAAAATTAATCTATAAAATCAAAGAAGGAAATTTGTAGGAGTATAAATTTTGTTAAAAATCATTACCCTTCTTCCTCCCCCCCCCTCCCCCTCACTTCAACTGCAGTTTTTTGCCCTGTGTATCTAGATTTTTTTTAAATTTTCGCTTAATTGACAAAAATTAATTTATTTTTTTTCTGATAAAAGTATCTAAACGTACAAAAACCTTAAAAAGAACCGTAGCAGAAGAATAGATATATCTACATACATAAAGTTCTAATCTAGTTTTGACTGTCTGTCTGTTTGTTTTAGTAACTTTTAGTAACATGGGCAGCACTGGGTTCCCTAGCTAATTTATCATAATTTGCCAAATGTTGGACCCGTAGTCCAATTTTTCTTATTTTTTCCTTCAAAACAACGAAAATAAAAACTGTTTTTCATAACTGCCCCTTTTTTAAATAATAAACGGGAATTCATTGACGAATTCAATATCGTCTTTTTAAATAATTCTTTGATTTAGTATAGTGATACTCGTGATATCTACTGAGAAAGCTGTAATCTGTAAGAGTTTCGTCTGCTATGTTCACATTGTGTTTGTTTATGTTTCGACTTAGTAAAACATGAAAATTGCAGTATACAAACAGAGTAAACTTGTCCGTCTTCACTGTTCATCTTGCGGAGACATTATAGACACACCTTTACAGCCTTTTACCCGTTTCATAAAATAAACTCTAGCATACAAAGTAATATTATGGCTTTTGAAATAAGGTATTACAATGCTAAATCATAACGAAGACGGTATCCAATTCGTTACTGAATTCCCATGTTTTTTGGGACACCTTGTATAACATCCACATATTTCTTTTATGATTTTCTTTGATTTGTTCGTAATCGTAATTTCGAATGACGCTTTGCATTAGAGTGGCATGTCCGATTCACAACGGTATCCTAGTGGGATAGAGGGGTTTAGTGGACAGTGATCGATGCATCATCTGTTGAAGAATGGATAAAAGTATTCAGGAAATAATTGAAGAATTAAGTTTTGATGAAACTATTTCTAAAAAGAATCGAATGCATCACAAATTTAAAAGAAAAATTCAAAAGAATGAAAACTATCCAAGCTTCAAGAAAATATTTTCAATTCTAAAACTTATTTATTCAGAACTTGTCCTTGTTGGGGGGGGGGGGGTTACTAGGGGGTTAAGTGCCCTGCACCTATAGTTATAAAGGGGATAAGGTGCAGTATCCCATTACTTTTTGTTTTCAAATTAATAAGAAAATTTCATATTTGTGTAAATCAAAATGAAATAGAATTAGTTGCATTCGTCGAAAACAATTTATTGTGTCAGTGTTAACAGCCTACTAACACTAATTTCTTTTTAAAGGGAGAGACAGGCTTTGTACCATATTTGAGCTGAAAGTGCATTATTTTAGAGAATAACTTTAGGATTCTTTTTTTTACCAATGTGACATTTTTAAATAAGAGGGTAAAGTCGTTTGTAATATTTTACTAGTTGTTTCAGCCAGCAGATGAGACATCTTTTACAATTATTTAATAACCCGGACAAAACATTTTAAAAAATATTTATAAACTAAGTAATTGAGTCTTTGTCACAAACTATGATTTTCTAATCTCTATATCTTTGTAATGCAATGCCGTAGACCTTAGATATTTCAAACTATGAATTCTGTTAGATGAAAAAATCTAAGTTTAAAATTTTACACCATCAGATGGAAGAAATATAGGTACTTCAAAATCAGAGTTTGTTACAAAGACTTAATTCCTTTGCTGGTGAGGAACATATTTTTAAAAAGAAATTATCGATGTAAGTCATAGTAGAATCGTAGAATCGATAATTTCATTATCACTTTTACCTTTCTTGTTTCTATAATTTTTTTCATAGATTTCTTCAAAATGTCGTCTTCACAATTAAAATAAAGAAAACCTCCGACAGGCGACCCTAGCTAAAAGAATTTACATAAACCTGCAAGATTTTTAAATTAATTTTGAAACCTTATTTCCAATGATTTAAGTTTATAATTTTTCTCAACCTGTATTATACATGCAACTAGCATAGCATTTGTTAACATACAACTGGTGAAATATTACAAACGATTTTACGCTCTTATTTAAGAATTGTTGTACACCGTAAAAATGTATCATTAGGATCAAATGAATCTTAAAGTTTTTCTCTACAATACTGCATTCTCAGTTCAAATATATTACATAGCCCGTCTCTCCCTTTAATTTTAGTTTATTAAAGGTAAAGTTCGACGCAAAACAATGGGAGTATTGGATGAGCCGGCTGGGAAATTTTTTATTAATTATTGATAATCGGATAGAATTACTATTCTAATAAGTATTAACCTAAACACCCCTATTCGATTTTAGAACACTCACTTTAAGCTGCTTAACATAAGTAAAGTGTACCTTTGGTCTGATGTGTATTCTTTTCTTCCAACAGTAAGAATATGCCAGTCTTTTCTTCTTATCCAGGATACCTAAACAGTAGGGGTGATCAATATTGGAATTGAGCAAACCACCCACCGGGGGTTGCTGCGTTTTCGCTTAAAAAAATATTGCAATCAAAAAAAAATTTCAAAAACGTCCATAGGGTTGCGCTTTGGCGATTTAATATCGGAGAATTCATTACAAGTCCACAAACAAAAATTATTTTTTATTTTCATGTTATACATAATTTTCTTGAAAATCTTATGCTGAATTCAAATCTGTAAAGTGTTTTTAAAAAAATTGAAAATTGAGTGAGTTAGAGCTAAAAATCTCATTAAAAACATTAACAAGTTAAAAAACCAGAATTTAGTACCGTTATTTGGCCATAACTTCTTTAGATTTTAATATTTTTATAATTGGTTTTCGAATCTGAATTCAGCAGATGTGAGCTTTGCCAATTACTTTTAAAATATGAAACATAAGTGGTATATAGTTCTAGAATGTACATGACGAGGGCTACAAAAAAAAGTATAATTGGTTCATCAGATAAAGTTAAAGACCATGGTGTTGAGACACTCTGAAGCCGACCCAGCTCTGAATATGGATGCAGCTTTTTATAGCAGCCTGGATCAATGTGCACTCTCAAAATAAGACCCGACGGATTAATGTGCACTCTCAAAATAAGACCCGACGGATTAATGTGCACTCTCAAAATAAGACCCGACGGATCAATGTGCACTATCAAAATAAGACCCGACGGAGCAATGTGCACTCTCAAAATAAGACCCGACGGATTAATGTGCACTCTCAAAATAAGACCCGACGGAGCAATGTGCACTATCAAAATAAGACCCGACGGAGCAATGTTCACTCTCAAAATAAGACCCGACGGAGCAATGTGCACTATCAAAATAAGACCCGACGGAGCAATGTGCACTCTCAAAATAAGACCCGACTCTGAGATCATCTGATTATATGTTTGTGTCAAATGATCAAAAGCTGCAAGTCCTTGCCTGACCTTAGGATCTTGGCCTTCGAACGAACCTGAAGTCTTAATTTTCCCCAACCTTTGATATTTTAAACTTTGACTTTTCTATTTATCATAATTCATAGTTTGAAATATCAAAGGTTTACAACACTAGGTTCGAAAGATATAATAATTAGACAAATAAACTTTTATTACTAAATCAATTCTTTTTTTAAAATGATAAACAACTAAGAATAAATGAAAAGATTTTGTTTAAAACTGTTAGAAAATACTAGCTGAAGGGCCCGTGGAATATTAAAAAAACTTGTTCGGTTTCATATTTTTTAAAGATAATTTACTCTTATGTTAGTATGCAGAGAAGTTAAGGGTGAATTGAAAAATGCAAGTTTTTCTGATCGCCATGCTTTTCCGAAAGTTTATAAAAAAAATTTGCCAAAACGTTTTGTATGTAAACACATTGGAAACTGCATCACATGCAAAAGAGAACTAACAAGTAACAGATTTTTAAAAATTTTTATATTTTTGAGAACTACAGAACCAGACAAAAAATGGCAAAATACGTTTTTTGGGACTTTTTCAAGGGACACTGTGCTTTGAGTGGTAAAAAGTTCAAGTATTCTTGTCACGGTATACTAAAGGTCCTGGTTAAAAGTCCACGACTTTATAATTTTAGAACCCGTTTTCTCCCATTCAATGTGATTTTTGGTATTTGCTCTCCTGAACTTTTTTGGTAAGGCTTTGTATTTTAAATATCTTTGTATTTAAATCTCTGAAGCTATTTATGACGGACTAGGAATGTGAGATCAAAATATGACTAAAAATATTGCATTACAGACAGGATGCACTTCGTTGAAGTTAGTTTTACTCGAGATGTTATTTTGAAATAGGTGAACAATCCCTTTGTAGGGTGAATAACCGTCTAGATGGCGTGTACAGTGCAGAATATCTCCTCTAGTAGGTTTATGTTTGTTCAGGTTTAGAATATAAATTGATAAATTGATAAAGGATTAAACAATAATCAACCGTTCACCATTATACACTTTTTATATTAACATATATCAGGATAGGATCAGGATAGGATCAGGATAGGATCAGGATAGGATCAGGATAGGATTAGGATAGGATCAGGATAGGATCAGGATAGGATCAGGATAGGATCAGGATAGGATCAGGATAGGATCAGAATAGGATCAGGATAGGATCAGGATAGGATTAGGATAGGATCAGGATAGAATCAGGATAGGATCAGGATAGGATCAGGATAGGATCAGGATAGGATCAGGATAGGATCAGGATAGGATCAGGATAGGATCAGGATAGGATCAGGCCAGGATCAGGATAGGATCAGGATAACTATCTATTTTATCGTCTCAGAACTATTTTTATTTAAATAGAAGCAATAAAATGTTAATTGTTTAATGGAAACAAAATTCTAAATTTTTAACTTTACAATTGAGAATTAAAAAGTTATCGTTAATATTTCAAACTTCGATTATTTGATCTAACATAATTTATTGTTTGAAATATATCACAGGTCTACAACATTGGGTTGGAAAGATTCCTTAAAAGTTGAAATATATAACTACAATTGCGGTTTTCTAGAAAAGTGATTTTTAGCAATAGAGACAAAGAAGATTATTTAAAGAGTTTATATTTTTTCAATATTGAAAAACAACGAAACATTTCTCACTTCTACCCAAAAAAAGGTCTAAGTGATGCAGTTGTTACGCTTCAGATTACATAACGTTTACAGTCAGAGTAAGAAACATATATATCTTAGAACATTAGAATCAGAATATAAATTGCTGGAGATTTTAGTATTACTAAAGAATTGATGTAAATCTTCATTTAGTGCATTGCACAGTATTTATAGAGAACAAGGACCAATACTGCATAATAGGGTTCGGATTCTAATTTGGTTCGCTTTAGGACATTTCTTCTTTCGTTAATATGTAAAAGGATTCGGTTTTTGTAACGTTCTGACATGAAGTCTGAAGGTGCAATAAGGTTTCAGAACGTTTTTTCAGTCCTGGTTTTTCATCCCTGAAGCATGGGTTTTTTCATAAGTAAAAATGTAACTGGGAATTTATATTATTACTAAAATTAAATCTGGAGATGTCTAAAGGATTTAGAAGGTTTTTTATCTTTAGTATCCTTTTTTATGTCGAAGAATGTATTTTAATTATAGGAACGTTTTAGGACATTTTTTCATTAGCCCATTGTGTGTTCTTTTTACTTTCCTGAAATAATTACAATTTGCCCAGGTAACATTTTGCCCAGGTAACATTTTGCCTTGCTAACTTTTAGGCTAGTTTAAGTTTGCTGGTAACGATTTGCCTAGGTAACGTATGAGCTTTTTTTGTCTATTGCATTTTTAAACAGATTTTGTCAATAATTTAAAAGCTGAACCAGTTAAATTTAAATGCATTAAACGTTATAGGACAATTGTAGCTGAGCTACATTTTGCCTAGTTCGGTTTTGCCCAGTCACATTTTGCCAGGTAACATTTTGCCGAGTCACATATTGCCTGGTAAAATTTTGCCTAGATTACGGCTTGCCTAGGTAACATGTTGCCTAGGGTAATCTAAGAGCGCATTTTTTGTCTTATCAAAAATATTTCACAAAGAAAATTTTTAAAAATCCGCGAATTTGTTATCAAAAACTCAACAACTTTTTGAAAATCATTCAGTTTCCTACCACACAATGTACTATGCCAAAAGATGATTATATATAAATCCTTGCTCCATGATGTAAACAGTATTTTAAATATATATATATATCTGATACATAACCAAATCTTTGTAGAGTAAATAAAAATCTTGCCGTAGAGGAAAATCAAAACTCATCATCATTTCATAGGTTTTAAGCAATTGTATTTGGAATGTTAAAAGTGCTAGACAAGATACAATTCAATTGTCCTATAACATTTAAATTTAACTGGTTCAGCTTTTAAAAAACAATAGATGTTTAATTTTTGACAAAATCTTGACAAAATCTGTTTGAAAAATGAAATAGACAAAAAACATGCTTTTGCGTTACCTAGGCAAAATGTTATTAGGCAAACTTGAACTAGGCATAATGTTACCTGGGCAAAATGTTACCAAGGCAAAATGTTACTAGACAAACTTGAACTAGGGAAAAAGTTACCAAAGCAAAATGTTACCTAGGCAAAATATTCCTTATAGACAAACTTGAACTAGGCAAAAAGTTACCAAAGCAAAATGTTACCTAGCCAAAATATTACTTATAGACAAACTTGAACTAGGCAAAAAGTTACCAAAGCAAAATGTTAATAGGCAAAATATTACTTATAGACAAACTTGAACTAGGCAAAAAGTTACCAAAGCAAAATGTTACCTAGGCAAAATATTACTTATAGACAAACTTTAACTAGGCAAAAAGTTACCAAGGCAAAATGTTACCTAGGCAAAATGTTACGAGGCAAACTTGAACTAAGCAAAAAGTTACCGAGGCAAAATGTTGCCTAGGCAAAATGTTACTAAGCAAACTTGAACTAGGCAAAATGTTACCGAGGCAAAATGTTGCCTAGGCAAAATGTTACTAGGCAAAACTAAACTAGGCTAAATGACACTAAGCAAATTTTGACTATAGGCAAAATGTAGCTAAGCCGACCAAAGAAGAAATTGTCAAAATTGAACACTTTGTCACAATTAAACACTTTTAGGCCAAAAAAAAACGTAGATTTCTTCAACATGATGGCCATATTAAGGTTTCAAGGGTACCGTATATAATCGAAAATGTCCTTCTTTCAATAGAAAATGACTTGAAGTTATGACAAGAATCCCTTTAAATCACTTTCATATGCAGAATGTATTTTAAAAATAATATCTGTAAAAACATGTTATAAATAAACTTTTTAGCGACATTTTATAATAAAAAGAAAGTAAGAAGATGACAATCATTCCATAGTTTTCTGGTTACCACTGTATTTGAAGGGTTTGTTGACTGGTAGTTCAAATATATATTTGAGGTTGAACGTGTTTAAACTAATAATTCCTGACATCATCCTTGAATTCGATATGAGCTTTAAATTTAAGATATCTTCACTTGCACCTTGCTACACCAACAGATAAAACTAGAGATGGACGCGTTTGGATTTTTTCATTTTGTTCGTTCATCGCTTGTAAACAACCCTTTTCATTAGTTTTTTCAATCTTTCAAAAAATGTCCTTCGTTTTCTCACTGAACGATCGTTAAGTAAACTCGTTCGTTTAACAAAGTTGTTCGGTTAGTAAAAAACGATCGGTTTTCCAAAAGTTTGAACGAAAAAATATCAGATTTTTAAAGTTTACTCGAACGATTTTTCATCGTTCAGTTTCGTTTTTTTCCGTGCGTTTTAGATAACGAAGGTTTCTTCATTTCTCATCCTTCGTTTTTCTGAACAAACCATCGTTCACCAAATATATTATTTTTCTGAACAAACCATCGTTCACTAAATATATCATTTTTCTGAACAAACCATCGTTCACTAAATATATCATTTTTCTGAACAAACCATCGTTCACTAAATATATCATTTTTCTAAACAAACCATCGTTCACTAAATATATCATTCATAGTCAAAAATTTCGCTAATTCACAAAAATAATTTCAAGGCAAACACTTGTTCGTAATGTCGTAAAATTGAAAGCAGTTCAAAATTACAAAAATATAATTTCTAACAAAGGAATTGAGTCTTAATGCCACAAACTCTGATTTTTCTAATCCATATATCTTTGCAACCCAATGTCGTACACTTTATATATTTCAAACTATAAATTCTGTTAGATCAAACAATCTAAGTTTGAAATATCAAAGGTTTACACCATCAGGTTACAGATTTATAGGAATTAGAAAATTCAAGTTTGTGGAAAAGACTCAATTCCTTTTAAGATACAGAAAAATTGTTAAAAGGATTATCAAAAATGTTGAACACATAAAAAGTTTACATTTTCAACCAATATTCTCCTAACTTCGGAAAGTGACTTGAATCAGTATGGTTTCAAGACCAGTGAATAATTTATGTGAATCCTAATCAAATACTAACCAAGGTTTTCTTCAAGAAAGTATCTTTACTTAGTTTTTAAGAAATCAGAAAAGTCATTTAAGAGTCCGAATTAAATGAATTTGAGCCGTGTCTCAACTCCGCCAAAAACCGGTTTCAATTGAGAGCTGGCTTAAATCTTGAAACATTGAATACAATTTTAGGTGGAACCAACCATATTTTAGCTGCGTCTCAAATTAAGCCGCGGCTCAAATTGCTGTCAAGCGCTTGCCTTTGGTTCTGCTTTATTTATTGAATTTATGGTAAAGACTCAATTCCTTTATGCTATTTTATATCTTTGTTCTGAGCCCATTTTTAGGTCATGATAGGGCAACTTTCCGTTAAAGAACAGCGAGTTTTTAAAAATCAACAAAGATTTCGTTAACGATCGGCAAAGTGCGTTAATTTTTACATCGGTAAAGAATGGAAATAACCGTGCATCAAGAAAAAAATAACGGAAAATAATTTTTCTGCTAAAAATTGCTGTTAATGTACGACGCCATTAACGCTAACTTCCGTTAACGTCGTTTTTAAGATTAAGATAGTTAACTTTTAAAACGAAGGAATAATAATTCCTTTATAATTTTACATGTTCATGTGTCTTTTCTGTTTGAAAGATTAGTAGAAATCAAAATTGCAATAGAAACTCATTTATATAGTATTGACGACGACGATGTAACCGTGTCGTTTCATATCTGAGACTTTATGTAACCGTGTCGTTTTATATCTAAGACTTGATGTAACAGTGTCGTTTCATATCTGAGACTTTATGTAACCGTTTCGTTTCATATCTAAGACTTTATGTAACCGTGTCGTTTTATATCTAAGACTTTATGTAACAGTGTCGTTTCATATCTGAGACTTTATGTAACCGTGTCGTTTCATATCTGAGACTTTATGTAACCGTGTCGTTTCATATCTGAGACTTTATGTAACCGTGTTGTTTCATATCTGAGACTTTATGTAACCGTGTCGTTTCATATCTAAGAATTTATGTAACCGTGTCGTTTCATATCTAAGACTTTATGTAACCGTGTCGTTTCATATCTAAGACTTTATGTAACCTTGTCGTTTCATATCTAAGACTTTATGAGGACTAAGAAAACCTGACATATTTGTGCGAAGCCAATATCGAACTGTTTTCGGTAACGTCGAAAGGATTTCCTAGGACTTCGGTTAAAAGTGAAATAGATTTGTACAATGTATATTGAAGCTGTATAAAAGAAAAATCGCGAATTAAAGGGACTGTAAGCGTAATTTCAATTGATCCGCCAATCCGTGACAACTAGACTAGACAATCCGTGCATTACCTAACAAAAGCATAATATACCAGACAAAACACACTATACCAGTATACCAATCAACACGGAATACACAACTAAATGTTTTCTCGCAAAGCGTCAAATGATTTACAAAAAATCAATAGTCCTTTGTGTGCTTACATACATTCTTGCATCCAATCAAAAAGCTTTTCTATTTAACACAATGTACGTAAAAGTGTTTACAAAACTTGACTTGGTCCCTATTTAACACTCTACATATTAAGCACAAAATGTTAAGAATTAACAATCAAATATTTATAAGCAGTTTATACTGGTTCAAGGGGTAAACATGAGGAAAATTAACAGTACAAAAACTGATCGCTGAGCCCAAAACTTAAAACAGAGTATCGTTATGAAAACCAGTTTTGAAACCCGGGTTTCACGAATGGGGTTAGACAGTTTTGTGGATATCAATATTTTTGTGATGAAATATTATTTTATTTAGTTTCTTCATATTCTCATTTTTTTCGAATCTCTTAGATCAAAATCTACAAAAATGATAAGACCCCAAAAAGGAAACTCGGGAGTTTCGTTCAGTGATAAAACTATTTTTTTTAAGAATCGGGCCACGTTAGGGCATAAATGGAATATTGAATTTTTGTCAATCGAAAAAAAGAGTTTTAATTGAAATAAAGTTTTCAAGTTTAATGCCCTTAAATATTTTCACCTTTTTTACGCGCATTTTCAGATAATCCTGGTGTAGAATGCCGCAAATAAATCCGAGTTTATAGAACTTCAATCTTTTTTCTTAATTATAGTGAAAACCACCGAAAACCCCGAAGGTGGTTCCGTGGGGAAAAAGATAGGCAGAGGTTTGCCAAATATTTTGCTATTTATTTTATATCGCAAAGGTTAGTCCTTTCGGAGGCAGAAGAGTTTTAAGTTTTACCTATATAAAGTTTTACATCATTCTCATGGATTTGAAGATTCCAACATGATGTAATCATTGGAATACTTTATTAGTCTGTATATATTTTATGCCCTAACGTGGCCAGATTTAAAAAAAATAGTTTTTTCATTGAGAATTGGAAACTTTAAAACACATAATAATCAATGAACGAGGATTCCGAGGTGGCTCGGACGAGAAAATGAGGAGAATCTGGCTCGGACGAGAAATGGTTGTGGCTGGCCTTCCTCCCCTCCTTCATGTCTCTAGTTATCTAGTATTCACTTACTAGAGAAAGACTGCTATGTCAAACTAAAGTATTATTTTTATTATTTTTTATTATTATTCTTTTTATTTCATCTTTAATTTCCTATATTACCNAATTATTAGCATTGTTTGCAAAATACTAATGATAACAGTGTCAGCTTGAAACATATGCTTAGAGATGCATAATCTCGAGATTAATTTATCAAATTTCCTTTTTTAACTCTGATATATGAACCCATTTATTATACAAGTAAATGTAAAATACGAAATTACAAAAATTCAAAACTTTTTACATTTTAATTTGTAATTTAAACAATGCAAACAAAATATAATTCAAATAAAATTCACGGTTCTTACACCTTAGAAATATAATGTATATTCGCTTGGAAACCCAGCTTTGCCTAAAAACTTTCTCTTTAAAAGTCAACCTTGTGGTTCCCGAATCAATATTTGAGACAAAATGTCAAGGAATTCATGTGTTATGATCGGACATACAAACATCCTAACAGATAGACAAACAGAGATTATTACTACTTTCAAATCAAACTCATGCTGCCATTCAAAACACGAAACAATATGTACACGCACCTCTGACCCTTTAGTAAAAGTAAATCCAAACTAAAGTCTGACCGCGTCAACCTTGTTGCACTGGCTAGTCCTATTGAGTGTCTGCTTTATTTACCCAATGTCCGGGAAATACAGTAAAAACTGGGACTGAAAAGATTGACCCAGCTCGGAAATTTAAATGTACTTTGGCTGCCCGTGTGTACAGCAATAGAATGGAATTTATGTGTGTTCTACTTATTGTTGAAATTGATTGTAAATGGACTAAGGAATAAAATAAACCATTCCGTGATACATTTTGATGAACAATGTGCACTCGGAAACCGGTTAAAGAGCCATTTTCTGAATACCCAGCTACCAGCAAATCCATGGATTTTAAAGGACCACACAAGTAACTTCAGCTATAGATCATCCGGTTCATAAAAAATATTGACAAGAATTCTGGACATATTAATTAAGAATTACTTTACAAGAGCTAAAAGACCAACTCACATCATTTAATACTATTTCTAGATGAAAAAATTAGATTTTAGTCAAAAATCTGTGTTGATCATCTTGCCGAGAGAGCAGAGATAAGGGAAGAGAAAAATTGAGTTTGTGACAAAAACTTCCTTTAACCCAATCTTCAACCAAAATAAATCATTTTGTCAATGGCTTTTAAGCAGTCCAAAAGTAAGATAATAAATTTTTTAACTAAATTTTTAACAGAACTTATATGTACATAGTACATACTATGTACACAAAGTATACAAAGCTTTAAATATAGGACAAGTTTGCTGGCTGAACACCAAATATTGCATCTCAAAGCTTTAAAAGATGGACTCCAAACTCTTTTCTAATTCCCCAATGTAAACACATTTATCAAATTGAAGTGAAAGAAAACCCACTGAGACATTTGTTCGACACTTGCAGTACGCTTTTTTCCGGTTGGGGAAATTTTTCCGACACTTGCAGTACGTTGTTTTCCGGTTGGGGATATTTGTCTGACACTTGCAGTACGCTGTTTTCCGGTTGGGGATATTTGTCAAACACTTGCAGTACGCTGTTTTCCGGTTGGGGACATTTTCCGACACTTGCAGTACGCTGTTTTCCGGTTGGGGACCTTTTCCGACACTTGCAGTACGCTGTTTTCCGGTTTGGGATATTTGTCCGACACTTGCAGTACGCTGTTTTCCGGTTGGGGACATTTTCCGACACTTGCAGTACACTCTTTTCCGGTTTGGGACATTTTTCCGACACTTGCAGTACGCTGTTTTCCGGTTTGGGACATTTGTCAAACACTTGCAGTACGCTGTTTTCCGGTTGGGGACATTTTTCCGACACTTGCAGTATGCTGTTTTCCCGTTGGGGACATTTGTCCGACACTTGCAGTACGCTATTTTCCGGTTTGGGACATTTGTCCGACACTTGCAGTACGCTATTTTCCGGTTTGGGACATTTGTCCGACTGTTAACAATGAAAAAAGGGGCAATTAAGAAATTACTAGAACAAGGGGAGTTCTTGCTCAGGGGTCAATATTTTTATTTTTATCGCAATTTGTCAAATTTTATCTATTTTCTTTCAATTTTTTGGTTAAGCTATTGAAGGTTTACTGAATAAACCCTATTTTTATAAAGTTTAACTAGTCAAAAAATATATAAAATAAAACCCATTTACTTGAAACTCTTAAATTCTCTCATACCAAGAATAAAATACCTTGAAGAGAAAACTTCTTATTTCTAAAGTAGCAGAGTAAATACAGACTAATGCATAAAAGAGTTAAGAACCCTTCTATACCCAAGCGCGCCAGGAGTGCCTATCATTAAAAAGGATTCTCACTATATAGAACTATATATATATCTTCATAAAATATAAATCAGAGTTGTTACATTACATATGTCTTATTTTGTTTTGTAGTAGACGACATTTACAAACCTCTCTTGGGGTTCTTTCTCTTTTATCTTTCTAGTTAATTTAATCTTATTCTGTTTTGTAGAAGCCAACATTGATAAACTTCTCTTGGTTTTCTCTCTTATACTCTCCTTTCACATTTTACTGACCACAATAAATATTTCGTTTACTCCATCCTAGTTTACTTCATCTTTTTCCTTAACCATTTCTACAACAACACTTTAATTCTCATCCCTTCTAATTCTATGGTTATGGAATTGAGTTTTTGTTACATACTCTGATTTTCTTATCCCTATATCTTTGCAACACAATGTCGGAGACCTCAGATATTTCAAACAGTGAATCATTTTAGATCAAATAATAATAGTTTGAAATATCAAAGGTTTACACGATCAGGTTGCAAAGATATAGCGATTGTAAAATCAGGATTTGTGGCAAAAACTCAGTTCCTTTAGCGAACAAATGTTCCAATCATATATTAATCTACTGGAGAATGTGCAACGCAGAGCTCTAAGAATGACGTCAGGTCTGGCAGGTCAAACATATGAGGAAAGATTGATTGAGGTTGGTTTGACCTCTCTAGAGGCCAGACGACTTCGTGGTGATTTAATACAGACCTGGAAAATTCTACATGGATATGATAATGTTAATGAATCTTCTTGGTTCAGCAGAACATGCGAGACAGCGAATAGACTGACAAAACAATCCAATTGTAGTTCCAATTTAAATGTAAAGCAATTCAATTCTAACGTGAGAAAAAACTCTTTTTCTGTGAGAGTGATAAACCCATGGAACAGTTTGCCAGACTATATTAAAGAGTCTAAAACCTTAAACATTTTCAAGAACAGTTACGATGATCATGTGAAAAATGTCGAGCATATATAGTGAAAAATATCAAGTTTAAGAATCGCTTTTTATTACCAAAAATGGTATCTAAGCGAAACCAGAACAATATAACAATATATCGCAACCTTTTCCTTAAATCTTTCGCTTTCTATCTTTTCCTATAATCTATCCTTCTGTTAGTTAGTGGTTGATATCCGTGATTCTCCTAGATATCTATTGTGAATCTACACTCAATCCCTTGCCTTTCATCCAATGAAAATAAACAAAGAATCCTCGGACCACGGAATATTAAATTTAAAAATCTTTGCTTCGAACTCCGTTTTCAACGATCAATATAAACAAACTCAGTATCTTAGTCAGAGTAAAGTTTGATTATTTCAGGGGGGGTGATAGTTCTCTACCTGTACACTTACAACTGTTTACTAATATTGATATACTATATGTTAGGCCAAAATTTCCTTAAAATAAACAAATATGCAGTACGCTCTCGGTATAGTTTATGGCCTATACAATTAGTAAAGGATTGGCGTACATCATTCTATACACTATAACCTCGTTGGATTATTTTCAATAAAGAAACTTTAATATGCCACCTTTAAAAAACATCTTTGGGGGTTCCTTGTTTTATGTTTATCTTCCTTGCTACGAACTGAGACGAAAGTGTACTTTACATTTTATGTGGTCGAGGGTCTTTGTGTTTCGGACAATTCGGACAAAATTCGGACAACATTCGGACAAAATTCGGACAAAATTCGGACAAAATTCGGACAACATTCGGCCAAAATTCGGACAAAATTCGGACAACATTCGGACACAATTCGGACAAAACTCGACAAATTCGGACAAAATTTGGAAAAAATTAGGACAAATTTCGGACAAAATTCGACAAAATTCGGACAAATGTCCCCTTTTGCGATGATGACGTCATATTTGTCGGACAATTGTCCCCACTTTGAAAAGCATACTGCAAATTGTCTAAGAAATGTCTCGGTGGGAATATGAGAATATGAGTGAAATATGTAAAGGGATAATTATATGAACGTGAGTTAAATTCTTTATCATTATTTATTTTAGGCCAGGAACCCAAAACTCTGAAAAGAAAGAAATTCAATCGGGTTTAACAATTGTTTAAACAATGTATGAGAAATTGCAGGGTTTCTTTAATAGATCACTTTTATATCGGGAAAACCTCGAAATCAAATCTGTATTCTTAGAAGAAGAAAACCTTAGCATTATTAATTTAATATCTGACATTTCCAAATTAAAAACATTTCCAAATTAAAAACAAATTACTAGGTTTCTGCTAACAATGTTATGAAATACAAACATCAAGTCGATTTAAAAATAGAATGAAAAATGGTAGGGTATAAGGTTAAACTATTAATAATTATTTTTCAATAGCTTTACAATTGTTTAACCAATATTAATCATTACCGTTTTCACAACTTTAATCATTAATTTGGTGAACTCTGTTCTCTAGTTAAAGGGACTGTAAGCGTGATTCAAGTGACCCACCATTCAAAAACGACAATGCCCGATTCACAACGGTATCATTATATATCAATATGATCAAAAATGTGGAAGATATTATTGTTTTTCTAGCTTTAAAAGTGTTTGGTTCTAATAATGTCAATATTTTTCCTGCAGACGGAAGTCGCTTTTGTAGAGAAACCGAAATTTAAAAAAACAAACAATTTGATCAGACAAAGTTTTTAATGGTAAAGTCGTATATCCTCAGTTGCATCCTTCTTACATCACTGTAAACTAGACAGAAGGGAAAGTCCTTGATTAAAAGAAGTTAAGAGTTAAAACATATCAGATTATCTATAAGAGTGTATCGAGTAAAAGTTGAAGAATCGACGGAAGAAGAATTTTCTCGTTCTCAAGTGATACTACACAAAGACAATAAGCCCGAGATTTTACACTCTCAAACTTTTGACAAAAATGGTTTTTTTCAATAGAAGAAACGTCAGAAAATGATTTTTTTTAAAGAATAAACACCAAGAAATGTTTTTTTTAAAGAAGAAACGGCAGGAAATATTTTTTTTATAGAAGAAACAACATGAAATGATTTTGCTAAAGAAGAAACGCCAAGAAATTCTTTTTTTTAAAGAAGAAACGCTAGAAAATTGTTTTTAGAAGAAACGCCGGCAAATGTTTTTTTAAAAGAAGAAACGACAGGAAATGTTTTTTTTATTAAAGAAACACCAGGAACTGTTTATAGAAGAAACGTCAGGAAATCATTTTTTCATTGAAGAAACGCCATGAAATATTCTTTTATAGAAGAAACGCCAGGAAATGTTCTTTTATAGAAGAAACGCCAGGAAATATTCTTTTATAGAAGAAACGCCAAGAAATTATTTTTTAAAGATAAAACGACAGGAAATGTTTTTTATAGAAGAAACGCCAAGAACTGTTTTATAGAAGAAACGTCAGGAAATGTTTTTTTCTTTGAAGAAACGCCATTAAATATGTCTTTATAGAAGAAACGCCAGGAAATGATTTTGATAAAGAAGAAACGCCAACAAATGATTTTTTTAGAAGAAACGGCAGGAAATATTTTTTTCATTGTAAAATCGTCAGAAAATGTTTTTTTCATTAAAAAACACCATGCAGGAAATGTTGTTTTCAATAAAATAAACGACGGGAAATATTTTTGAGTAGTAGAAACGCCAGGAAGTGCTTTTTTATGGAATAAAAGGCAGTAAATAATTTGTTTAGAAGAAACGCCAACATCCAAGTGTCCGATTAAATGAAAAAAGCTATGTTGATTTTTAATTTCTAAAAAGTTTGGTGGTTTGAAGAAAAGTGGTAAATTAACCATAAACTATCAGAAATAGATTTATTGTTTTTATTTATTAATGTGTGTATCTATACTTGTATGATTAATCATACAACAAAGGGTTACTATAGATTATTTTCTAATAGGTTAATCATACAGCGTTTAAAGCAAAATCGTTTAATTTCATTCATTTTAAATCGTTATTGTAAACGTTACTATAAAAGTGAACGGCACTGTGCATTTTTTGTGGGTAACTTACATGAACATATTAGGAAAGATATATGACGACGTAATTTGAAACATTTTGGTGACTTAAAGAGAAAAATATGGACATACAGTGAAACCCTTAAAGCTATACAGGTAATATCACTTGTTTGTAAATACAAAATGTGAGTTACTGGTATCTTTCATGGTCAAATATTTACAAGTTGAGTTTTTCCAGGAGTCTGAGGAAAAATCATCATCATTGGAGTACTATCGGAGACCTCCTTTCATCTTAAACACCAAACCAATCTCATTGGAGAACCCATACTTTTCATGAGAAACCCCAGGCTTTTCATTCGAGACTTCAGATTTTCATTGGAGACCATAAGCTTCCGATCGGAGACCCCCTGCTTTGTATTTGAGACCTAGTTGGAGCTTGGGATGAAAATTGGACGTTTATGATAAAAAGTGTGGGGTCTTCGATGAAAAGCTTGGGGTCTTCAATAAAAAGCTTGGGGTCTTCAATAAAAAGCTTGGGGTCTTCAATAAAAAGCTTGGGGTCTTAAATAAAAAGCTTGGGGTCTTCAATAAAAGCTTGGATCTCAGATGACAAATTTTGGGTCTTCAATGAAAAGCTTGGGGGACATGGGGTTTCCAATGAAAGGGGGTCTACTACAATACTAACAAAGATAATAATTTCTTCTATATAAAAAAGCTCATTAATAAGTAATAGATAAATATCATAATAAATGATGTTTGACCTTTTTTACATAACATCTGAAAATTACATAACGAAGAGACAAGTTAACCCAATGAGAATAGAATTATCTAAGAAGATGGGACGTAAAAAGCGTAAAAACATCGGTTCGTTAGATTTTTTCGTTTAGGTTGCAAACATAATAATTAATTTTTTTTCCTTCAATCGTGCATAGTATTAACACACTTTACATTATAAATCGTATTTGTGCATAGTTATACTGTTATTCGAGTGTCTTCCCTTTGTTTCATGTTCTTGCAATCTTCAGGGAAATTACCGGAAGTAAATAAACCTCCCCCCTTCTCCCCCCACCGTTGATATATGACACACTGGTTGTCTACCCCCTCCCCCACGCCCTCTGTTGGTACATGGTTGGTACAATACGCACTAGTTATCAACACCCCCTCAGTTGATAAAATACGGACTATGTAGTAATCTAACAAAACATCTTTTAGAACAAGTACATAAATTATAGATTATCTAGGCTAGGAACCCGGCCTGCATTTTACCACCTTTTTATCAACATTACCAACATATCAATCCCCTAACAATAGTATATTATAAATTACTTAATTTTCCCTTGGGACAATTTAGTAAAATAACATCCCGCTCGGCAAAGTTTTTGTTTAAAAAATGCGTATTTTCATATTAGAAAACCATAAATTGGAAGTAAATGCTCTGGATTTTGAAATGTTTGTAGCAAATATTGAAGCCCATTGTTCATATAGTAAATGAGCCAGTAGTAATTACGCAAATCCTGTATTGCGATTAACCCATTCCATGTACGTATATTTATACTCAATCATACCCATATTGTGATTATTTAACTACGTTATATATAACTCAATCATACCCATATTGTGATTATTTATCTACGTTATATATAACTCAATCATACCCTTATTGTGATTTTTTAACTACGTTATATATAACAGCGCATCATAACTTGTAATTACGCTGTTAATGACCAAATTCACCTCAGTTTATAGATTAACATTGTAATGTTTATAGATTAACACTGTACTGTTTATTGGGAGAGAGTAATCCTGAAATCCTGTTTTGCTAAACAGGTTGTATCGTCCCCATCATTTGGGATCGATATATAGCTTGTTGATAGCTAGCCTTGTGTCCTGGTGTGGCATTTAGAGCGGATCGTCCCCATCATTTGGGATCGACATATATATATAGCTTCTTTGATAGCTAGACTTGTGTCTCTGTGTTGCATTTATCGTGGATCGTCCCCATCATTTGGGATCGATATATAGCTTATTGATACCTAGGCTTGTGTCCCTGTGTGGCATTCAGAGCAGATCGTCCCCATCATTTGGGATCAATATATAGCTGGTTGTTAGCTAGGCTTGTGTCTCTGTGTTGCATTTAGAGCACTGGATTAATAGCTTGTTGGATAGCTACGCTTATGTCCCTGTGTGGGATTTAGAGCCTGAGTTATTGCTCGTTGATAGCTAAGCTTGTGTCCCTGTGTGACATTTAGACCCAGGTCGGTTGTGTCCTGGTTGACTTTGATAGCGGACGAGTTGTGCATGGATAGATACATTTCGAGAACTTGTTATGGAGTTGGTGGTTATCCCAGACACCTTTAGTTTTTTTTCTAGGACACCCTGTGGTTTATCTACAGGGCACCCTGTGAACTGGGTTCTGTAAAGTAAAAATTCCCTTGAATAATTACAGTCAGAATCCAATTCTTAGAATTGCATGCAATATTTGTTAATTGATTAAGTAATTATTTAGTCAATTATTTAATAATCAAATAATATATGTAGTATGTACTATATTGTAAACAGGGATACATAATGAAATTTTATATTTTCTGTGTACAAGGGTATCCACAAAGGATGCAACTTTGATGACGACCTGAACCTCTTTGAATAAAAGATTTAATTTTGTATTCAATGTTTTATTCAAATAATTTGAAAAGAAAGAATAAGGTTTAAAGGAAACCAAAAATTAACCAAAACTTAATGTACTGTCGTCTCTGAAGTCTTATACATTATTGTTAAACTATCGATTTAGATACTTTTTAATGTAAAGTATGTATGTTATCCGTAAACAGCACAACAAAACAACACATATCGGAACATAGCATAACAAACGACATATCCCTACGAAACATATTTTATTTTATTATAAAAAATAAATGTTTAAGAGTAATTTTTATATGTTCTGTTTTGATTTGTTTTTTAGTTTTATATGTTTAGTTTGTTTAGTTTTTATGTGGTTTTAATTTGATATGTTTAGAAGTTAGATGTGTTCTCTTTTAATATGTTTTGTTTGATACAGTTTAACCCAGTGCTTTGGAGACATCGATAGAATTTATAAAAGATCTTACTGTTAACTTACTGATAATGGAATGATGCAGATACTTAATTTTTAATTGAAAGATTATATGGAGCTCTTTAAAACTGTTCCCGCATATTCATGCCTATTTATTTATATTTACAATTATTGAGATTTAGGTTTAAAGTATAAAAACCATTGAAAAATTGTTAAGACGACATTTTGTAAATTCCAGTTTCAGGCCAGGCTACATCTATATATAATAAAACTCTTAGCTCATATATATATATATATATAATCAAATCTGATGAATAGAGCCATACTGATGAGTCCTAATAGGACGAAACACTGTGTCTATGGATATATATATATGTATATATATGTTAGTTGAATTGGCTGAATTTTTTTTAGGAAACCCATGGTTACCCTAGGGGTAACATAGGTTTGAAAAAAGGTTTTCTTCTTTGATATTTGATTTTTCAAAATAAGAAATTTTTCTTCCAAAATTAGATTTTGTTAATATCACGAACAACGCCAGGTGCTTCAGCCAGTGTGTTGCATAACACGTAAATCTCATAATGATACTTATTGCTATACCTAGCTCCTCTACAGGTTAAAGGAAAAGGTAAGAATTTCCTAATTTTTTAGAATGATTCGAAATCCTTATATCTCCCCATTAGCTCCCCACTCCCTTTAAAAGTTACGCCTCTAATTTCTGAAAACCCACACTTTTTAAAGAAGTTAATGATAGTAAATAAATGTGGTATTTTGTGTAATGAAGTTTATGATTAATTTTGGCACGAAATCAGTTGTGTTTGCAATTTTATTCGCATGTTGTGTAACTCTTGTATTTATAAAATTTGCTAATATTTGCTAATATTTGCATACTTATTCATATTTAATATTTGATATATATATGAATATCCAAATCTATATTAATATTTTACGTGTATTGTTAATTGACAGTATACACACCCTTACAGAGATTTTCTTTTAGAAGCGGAATTTCTAACTGGAGAGAAGACTTAAAAGTCGTCTTCAACCTTTGAAATAGTTTGCGGCATTAATTTGTCAACCTAATTTTAGAAATCTTTAAAAACATTATGTAACACCATTTCCAAATTGTGGTCGGGCGTTTAATGCTTTCACAATTACCGGAGATATGATTTCGTTCAGAATTAGACAATTTTGGTTTTATTTGATAAATCTAGTGAAATATCTTGATGTTTCTGGTAATTTTATCGGTGCCATAGATAAAGAGATAATACAAATAATTACAAGACAGAGAGAGAGTCTGTTCTACGCCGACTGCGCGCAACTCCTTTGGGCTCTACATTAAGGTTATTGTGAACAAAAAACCCTAAATCTTGAAAATCTTGAAAATCTTCTGTTCTATCTGTTATTTTAATTAATCTACAGTGAAACCCTTAATAACGAATACATCGAAAGAATTCATCAAATGTCGTATTCTTCACTTTCTGATAATGGAATGTTGCAGATATTTAGTTTTTTAATTAAATGATTATATGGAACTCTTTAAAACTGTTCCCGCATATTCATGGCTATCTATTTATTTTCGCAATTACTGAAATTTACTTAATATAGTATAAAACTCATTGAAAAATTGTCAAGACGACGTTTGATAAATTCTTCCGATATATTCGTTATTAAGGGTTTCACTGTATGATCGGGGCGATTAAGCAGTCCGGTTTCAGTGCTGTTATCAAAACCTAAAAACAAACTGCAATTTGGTAATTTAGTAGTATAAAATGAACCTACCCTGGGATATGCTGTAGCTCGGATACAAGTATAAAATGAACCTACCCTGGGATATGCTGTAGCTCGGATACAAGTATGAAATGAACCTACCCTGGGATATGCTGTAGCTTGGATACAAGTATAAAATGAACCTACCCTGGGATATGCTGTAGCTCGGATACAAGTATAAAATGAACCTACCCTGGGATATGCTGTAGCTCGAATAAATCCTTGATGAAGTTTAACAGGACAGGGGAGATGGATCGAGGAGCCCAGGGGGGCGGAGAGGTTTCGTAGCTCAGGGTACCCGGGAGACACGGAGCTCAAGGGTACCTCGGAGACAGTGCTCTCCTCGGCGAAACCATCAGATGAAGTAGATGATTCTACTGTTAAACTGGTTGATGAATCCTCACCTGGAAAAAATATGATTTAATGCTTAAATTAAAAAAAACATTTAAAGTAATTCTTCATTTAAAAAGAGATTTTCCCGATTTACAACGGTACTCTTAAAGGGAGTGTTCGCGAAAAATGAAAGTTGGTATAGGCTTAATGCGATTAAAAAGCGCTTTTATCGCTACTAACCTTACTTTTATCTGTTGCGTCTATAAGGAGAAAATTGTTAAAAACGACTAATACCTAATAACGTAGTGTCCATACAAATTCAGAAAGATGCAACATACGACTTAGACCGTAAAAAAATCTATTTAATTTCAAACAAATCATTCAGATATTACAACCTATGGTCATCGATTATCTTTCGCCACATTTGTATATAGTTGTATAGTTGAAAAAATGGCAATGTCTCCATTGTTTTTAAGCAAAAAATAGTCAAGTCACTATAGTAGAGAAACTGCAAATGAAACTAGTCAGCTTTCAAAAACAAAAACATTGATATCTAATTCATACTTGATCATGAAGGTTATTGTTGAAAATTAATAATACGACATTTTATATGATAAATGCTACATTTAGCCATTCATAATGTGTTTACCTTTTATAATTTAAGGGACAGCTCTTGGTTTTCAAATGCTATCCAAAAATATAATTAACAACTTATCAATATTATTAACAAGAATTTGTATTAATTTTTTGTTACCTTTTCAAATGTAATCCTTTTGAAAATAAAATGGGTAATATTATGGTATTAAAGCTACCTAAAGTTATTATAAAATATATAAAATAATATAAAAAACTTTAACATTTTTATTGAAATTCTTGAAACGTTTTTTCAAATTTACGAATCCACTCAAAAAATAAATTCATTAACCCCGGTATATTTTCAAAAAAACAAACAATTGAATCAAGAAACGTTAGATTTTATTACGCTTAAAAGAATTGTTTTATTGTTTTACAATAGAAAAAGAAACATTGTTCAAAACCATGAACAGAATATTTGGAACGTTTTTGCTTAGCTAGATCACGGGGGCAGCCGTAGTAAATTTGAATTTCCGAGTCGGGTCAACCTTTCCGGTCCCAGTTTGTACTGTACCTAGCTTTATGGACAGGACTAGACGGTGCAACAAGGTTGACGCGGTCAGACTTTATGGTTCATATAGGTTGAATTTACTTTTACTACAGAGGCAGAGGTGCGTGAGATACTACAAAACATGTTAAGGTTTTCTTATGAATAATATCATACAGCCCCCACCCCTGATTTCTAAATATCTGAAAATTGGATAAATATTCCTTGTGATTAGATGTTGTTAACGTAAAATGGTAAACTGGGGGGACCAGACAGTTTCCGACTTATTGACATTTTATGCAACAAAATCATAAATCAGACAGAGAGGAATAGTTGGTTTCAGTTCTTCAAATTTGGATCAGGCAAATTTAATTTTAACTTTCCTATTAACAATTTAATTTTTAATTGTTGCTCTAAAAATGACCATTTTTAATCTGTCTCAAGTTGTGACAGATTTATCTTTCTTATTTGGCGCGTTTTCAAAAAAATTATTGTCGATTTTCCGGGCAAAATTGACTGCTCTGTGCCCATTAATATTCCTTGGGGTCATGTGAATGTGAATTGCCATACAAAATTGGCCGTTTTGACGTTTACCGGATATGCAAACAAACAGACAAGAAAAGATTTATATTTATTTTGTTTTGTTTTGCTCGTTTTTAAAAATATTTTTTAGAATTTATCTTTTTTTATTGAATTTAAAATTTCTTGAAATCTGGTCTGTTAAACAACAAAAGAGCTTTCCTTAATGAGCTTATAGTCTCGTATTAATTGTTCTGCAAGAATGAGTTCTAATAATTAATAATTAATGATTTAATTACGCCACGCCACTAATGAGTATTTGTCGTGTACTTATCGACTTCTTGTTCAGAGGCCTAATTCATTTAATTATACATTATTAGTATTTATTCATTACAATCATCGTGTATACGTGTAATTTAGAGCATTATCAAAAGGTACATCTATGTTCATGAATACAAGGTTTACCAATAAACATGGGAATTGACTGACGACTTTGTAAATGATTTATTGGTTAAGATTAGTGATACCTTTACTAAAAAAAGGTGTAGTTAATCGTAGAAAGAAACAAATTTCGCTTTCTAAAATATGTTTTAGGGCTGTTCATACTTTCTAAAATATGTTTTAGGGCTGTTCATAGTTTCTGAAAATCAAATCAGAATAGTATTTTATAAAATGTAGCAGACGTTATTATATAAAAATTATGTATCTCAATGCTATCTTTAATTCCACCTTTCCGCTAAACCATATCATATTTTGGGTTAGTGTACTGCAGATTACACTGCAGTACGCACAGAACGCGTAATTGAAGGTGTTCACATTTGTATTGGGATTTTCTACAGAGTACATTCATGTATATTTGCGATTTATATTTGGATCCGATAAAACTGAATTGGGCTCAAATTTTGTTTGTTATACCTCAAGGAAAAGTTCATGCTCGGTCCGGTTGAAAAATTGTTCATTTAAAAAAGTTTAAACTTTTTGTATCCTTGGTTGTAGTTCCTATCCTGTAATTCAATATCCTTGGCTCTATTTCCTATACTTTAACATAATATCTGTGTAATTACCTGCAGTGGATCTATGAAGAGATAGAACTAGAAAACTTAGAGTAAACCAGGTTCTAGAGAACGGAGTTAAATCCATTTTTAATTTTTCAGTTTTCTTTTTTTCTGCAGAGCTCACTGAAATCAATACATTTTTCCACTTCTTCACCTTTTCACTTTTAGCTCACTGTACAGGCTCGCCTAAAGGATGTGCCAGGAGTGTACCGTACCGCTTTGTCTGATGAGTTTTTCTGGAATGTACGGCCTTTGTTAGCTGAATTAACCAGGAAATTACCAGCTTATCAGCTGAGTTTGACAGTAATTTACTGGCTTGTTTGTTGAATTTATCAGAAATGTACTGGCTTCTTTTCTGAACTTTCCGGGAAGCAGCAGCTATTCTGCTGAATTTTCCTGGAAGCACCGGCTTTTCTGCTGAATTTTCGAGGAAGCACCGGCTTTTCTGCTGAATTTTGCAGGAAGCACTGGTTTTTCTGCTGAATTTTTCAGAAAGCACCGGTTTTTCTGCTGAATTTTCCAGGAAGCACCGACTTTTCTGCTGAATTTTCCAGAAATGAACCTGCTTGTCTGCTCAGTTTGTCAGGAATATTCCGGCTTGTCTGCTATGTTTGTCTGGAATGTACCGGCTTGTCTGCTATGTTTGCTTTGAATGTACCGGCTTGTCTGCTGAGTGTTTGCTTGGAATGTACGGGGCTTATTGTACCGGCTTATCTGCTACGCCAGAAATGTACTGGCTTGTCTGCTGAGTTTGCCTGGAATGTACCAGCACGTCAGCAGAAAATAGTACTGTCCTTTACCCTGTCTGGATCAAGTTTGACGCAGCAGCATTTGTCGAGGGTCTAGTGTGACGTAATCTAGATGTTCTCCAGGGATCTGGAAACACTGCAATACTCCTGAAGTGTATATATTTATTAATACTGATAGACAAAATATTACTATAGAAATATAAAATGACAATATTTGTAATAGCCTTTCCTATGAAAAATGTAATTGAAAAGTGAGATCAGTAACATTTGATTACAAATATATATAGACATATATATAACCCCCCCCATCTTCCTTCTACTCGTTACTGAAAATTTTCTCCGAAACATTTTCCCCCTTGACGATTAGATAAGTTGTTAAATGGTCCAACTTTACATCTTTAGAGTTGGTCACAGGATTCTAGGGGTTTAAACTTTATACTCTCTAGATTTCATGCTAATTCAAGGGAAAACAGACAAACACATCAGACACGAAGCTACACGCTTCAAAAATATTAGATTAAGTCAAACCTATTTTTTGTGCACAAAACGTTAAAGTCAAATAGATTCTAGTACAACAGATGGCAACGTAGAATTTGTACACTCTCAGTACAGCTGTATTCTCACGTCATAAGTGTCAACTTAGTTTTTGTGTACGACAAAGTTATCAATAATAGTGATAATATTAGAATATAAAGTGCCTTTCTTACAGTAAAATAAGTGCAATTATATGGAGTCACGGAAGTTCGTAGTAAGATTTTGACTCCACTGGACACCACCGGAGGGAATTCTTTTTCACTGGAGGGGTTTGAAAAAATGCTTTTTATAATTCAAAACTTTACGCAAGGTGATTTGCATTCCACTGGAGGGATTCAGATGTCCTTCCTGTGGGGTTATAACTCCACTGGAGGGATTCAGTTATCCTTCCTAGGGGTTTATAATTCCACTGGAGGGATTTAGTTATCCTTCCAAGGGGTATATAATTCCACTGGAGGGATTCAGATATCCTTCCTGGGGGTTTATAATTCCACTGGAGGGATTCAGTTATCCTTCCAAGGGGTTTATAATTCCACTGGAGGGATTCAGTTATCCTTCCAAGGGGTTTATAATTCCACTGGAGGGATTCAGTTATCCTTCCAGGGGGTTTGTAATTCCACTGGAGGGATTCAGATATCCAGGCTGAACAGGATGAAAAAATGAGTATAAACTAAAGGGAAAGACGGATGAAAAGTATGGAAGGTTAACAAGAATGATAAACCCCCTGAAAGAAGATATCTATATCCCTCCAGTGGAATTATAAACCCCTAGAAAGGATATCTGAATCCTTCCAGTGGAATTATATACCCATAAGAAGGAAATCTCAATCCCTCCAGTGGATTTATAAACCCCTAGAAAGGATATCTGAATCCCATCAAGGAATTATAAACCCATAGGAAGGATATCTCAATCCCTCCAGTGGAATTATAAACCCACTAGAAAGATTTCTGAATCCCTCCAGTGGAATTATAAACCCCTAGAAAGGATATCTGAATCCCTCCAGTGGAATTATAAACCAATAGAAAGGATATCTGAATCCCTCCAGTTGAATTATAAACCCCCAGGAAGGATAACTGAATCCCTCCAGTGGAACTACAACCCCCCGGGAAGGATATCTGAATCCCTCCAGTGGAATTATAAACCCCTTGGAAGGATAACTGAATCCCTCCAGTGGAATTACAAACCCCAAGGAAGAATATCAGAATCCCTCCAGTGGAATTAGAAACCCCTTGGAAGGATAACTGAATCCCGCCAGTGGAATAATAAACCCCCAGGAAGGATATCTGAATCCCTCCAGTGGAATTATAAACCTCTAGGAAGGATATCTGACTCCCCAGCGGAATTATAAACCCCTAGGAAGGATAACTGAATCCCTCCAGTGGAATTATAACCCCCCAGGAAGGACATCTGAATCCCTCCAGTGGAATGTAAATCAACCTGCGTAAAGTTTTAATTTTAAAAGCCATTTTTGAAACCCCTCCAGTGAAAATAAAATCCCTCCGGTGGTCTCCAGTAGAATCGAAATCTTACTACGAACTTCTTTGAGTCATTTTATGTGTTCTTTATTCTCTTTTTATACACTTTATTATTGAATCTTGGAAAACCTGTCAACTAATGTGAGAAAATTTCGTTATAATCTTTATATTTGACACTTGTGACGTCGTGTATAATTATTCCATTTCTCTGTTGCCACCTATTGTACTTGATAATCTATTTGGTTATAGTTACTAGTGAGTTCAGTGAGTACACTGCGCTTACTAAAGCAAATTTAAGTTCTATTACACTAGACTTCTAGTTTGGATATAAATAAAGAATTCCATTAGTCTTTGCATAGGTACTTCTGTCGCCCTTGCTATTCTATTGGTCCTGAGTACTCATTAAGCACGTGAGTGAACCCTGATTGGATAAGAACCTTGCATATTTGTAGAAAAATCGAAATCTGGATACTTCTAGATCATGCACAACCGGTGTACATTTTAATATCCGAGCTGAGCCAACCTGTGAGGTCCTGGTTTGGACTGTACCCAGGGAATAGGAATAAAGGGAAAGGAAATGGGGGCTGGTCTGGCATGAGAAATTCAGTCGCACTGCTTTGCAGACCAGTACGGTAACCTTACACACACTCTTTTGATACAGACACTCAACATGATTACAATCAAGGAAGTTGCAAAACAATGTTGTAAACTTTAATCAAGTTATATTCTTTGCATGAAAATTTGGCTTTATAGTGTTGACTTAAATATGTAAATAATATATTATTTTTAATTAAACAATTAACAATAAACAAATGTACTCTCCTAGACTGTACAAATACCGAGATTCATACGTACTGTATAAACCTACAGTACACACCTTTGGTACGGTAACCTTACACAAACTCTTTTGGTAAAGACACACACACATGACGTTTCCGCCCCCTGACTGTACCGCCAATTTACAAATACTAAAGCGGCAGACCTGTGTGATATATTTTATGTATTTAGTTCATTATATACCGGATATATTAGTTTTATAGATGAAACCATAGAAAAGAAGAGACAAGTATAGATGAATAAAATTAAGATAACAGTTTGAAATTGTAGGATCCATTCAAAGTGTCATTACCGGAAGTTAAACCATAGATAAAACCGGAAGTTGAACTATAGATAAAACCAGGAAATAGACCCAAAAGTACAATAAGTACAATAAACTCTAAGTACCATTTTTCAATACAAATACAAAGCATTAAATATTTAGAAAATGTAATGGTTGAAATTCTTTCTAAATCTTATTTAGACAAGTGAGAGGTTTATTCTAAATAAAGAGGTGAAGGGGAAGAATTTAGATTGTCCAAAAACCATTCATATCCTCCCCCCTCTCCCTTTTAATGCTTTAATACAAGCCACGCTCCACTAAAACCCACTGTTCATTCAGTCATAGCAGTGAAAGCTTCGTTGACCGTGAATCTCCTTTCCCTTTATTTCTTTCATAACAGGTCCTACTTCATCCCTTTCATAACAGGTCCTACTTTATTCCTTTCAAAACATGTCCTATTTTATCACTTTCATAACAGGTCCTACCTTATCCCTTTTATAACAGGTTCTACTTTATCCCTTTCATAACAGGTCCCACTTCATCCCTTTCATAACGTGTCCTACTTTATCCCTTTCATAACATGTCCTACCTTATCCCTTTCATAACAGGTTCTACTTTATCCCTTTCATAACAGGTTCTACTTTATCCCTTTCAAAACAGGTCCTACTTCATCCCTTTCAAAACAGGTCCAACTTTATTACTTTCATAACAGGTCCTACTTCATCCCTTTCATAACAGGTCCTACTTTATCTCTTTCATAACATGTCCTACTTTATCCCTTTCATAACAGGTTCTACTTTATCCCTTTCAAAACAGGTCCTACTTCATCCCTTTCAAAACAGGTCCAACTTTATTACTTTCATAACAGGTCCTACTTCATCCCTTTCATAACAGGTCCTACTTTATCTCTTTCATAACATGTCCTACTTTATCCCTTTCATAATAGGTTCTACTTTATTAATTTCAAAACAGGTTCTATTTTATCCCTTTCATAATAGGTTCTACTATAATAATTTCAAAACAGGTTCTATTTTATCCCTTTCATAATTTATATAATATATTTCTAGATATATTTCTAAGTAAATTTTTTATAGATTTCTATATCTATTTCACAATTATTGGAGAATGGATAAAACTAACTCTCAATATTGTTAAACCATAAAGGAACTAAAATACTGGAAAACTTGATAAAACTCACACAATGTATTTTAATAAGTGAAATTAGGTATTAAAACCTGCTCTTAAAGGGAGTGTTCGTTAAAAATCAAGGGGGGTATAGGCTTACGACAAAAAATAAGTGCTTTTGATCACTACAAATCTTACATCTATCAGTTGCGTCTATCAGGAGAAAATTGTTAAAAACGACATACCACTTAATTTTCGCCGCAAGTCTATACCCCATTAATTTTTTGCGAACACTCCCTTTAAACTTTAGAATAATTGTAAACATTTTGCATCTTTTAGACGTAAATTGGTTTTAAATTATCTTTCAATATCAAATGGATTTTGTCGTCTTTGTTTCTATGTGGAATAAGTATAGTCGCATTCCTGCGGTACAGTAATATTATAGTGATTGAAAACTTTTATAAAACCAACCAATTTTTCATTTATAAATATTAAAGTATATATTTTGGAAATATCAACTAATAACTTCATGGAATTTTAAATTTCATTAAAAAATCTAAAATATCATTTCCTGATATCTGAGAATATGTTAGAATGTTGGAATATTTTTAGAAATAATGGTTTAAATAAGAAAATGTTGAATTTCTTATTTCAGGTCTAAAAGATTGGATTGCAAAGATATAGATAGGGATTTGTCAATCAGAGTTTGTGGCAATGACTCAATTATTTTGCGTTTCTAATTCTACCACTTGTAACTCATTAATTCTCAGTCGGAGAAAGGATGAAAAAATTAACTAATTATACTTAATTTTCTTTTCCTGAGCCCGCAATTTAAAAATTTCGGCTCGGGTCGTAACTCTTTAAACCCGACTTTAAGACCAAATCTTCGACCCAACTCTGACGACAGCTGTGTCACGTGATTGACAGCTGCAAGATCTTCGGCTTGACTTTAGGAGTTAGGCCCAAGGAAAATAAAACCGACCTTAGTTGGTTTTAGTAGAGAAGAAGGCTCAATGTTGAATATTGTTCTCATAAAAACCCGGAATGCGGCAATTCCTGCCATGAAAATCCGCCAAATAGAATATTAAACCGGTTTTTTGAACTCAACTCTGTGGAAAATAAGATGCAGCTGGAATCCAAAAGCTCAAGCCGTAAATAAGGCCCAATGACAGTTAGACCCGAGCCGTATTTTCCCGATTTTTTTTAATCGCGGGCTCTGGAATTGTTGAACTCCCATCTTTTGCTTTTGTTCTTTTTAATAAAATTGATACAAAACTTTATGCATTAATAAATTGATATAATTGGATTAAAGCTATTCATTTTTATTTTTGCTGAAAATTATGCACTTAATTTGAAATTATCTTGTCATTATTGAATTTAATTATGAATATATTACGTTATGTAAATCTGATCAGGTAATTACAAATTATAGCGAAGCAGGAATATTAATTAATCAGTTAAATCCATCCAGGGATAGTTGTCAACTAGATTAAGGATGAATGAACTACGAATATTAATAAATGAATAAATGAATGAACTACGAATATTAATAAATGAATAAATGAATGAATGAACTACGAATATTAATAAATGAATAAATGAATGAACTACGAATATTAATAAATGAATAAATGAGAGAAATACGAATGACCGCTAAGTAAAGATTAAATGACAGCTAAGAAAAGATATAATGACATCTAAGTAAAGCATGAATGACAGCTGAATGAATTATGAATGAAGGAAAAAACGTTGGCAGTTGAATGAAGGATGAATAACAGCTAAGTCAAAAATGAATAACATCTAAATGAATGATGAATGACAGCTAGATGAATGATGAATTACAGTTAAATTAATGGTGAATTACAGTTTAATGAATGATGAATTACAGTTAAATGAATGATGAATTACAGTTAAATGAATGCTGAATCACAGCTAAATGAGTGATGAATGACACCTAGATGAATGTTGAATGACAGCTTAATAATGATGAATGACAGCTAAATGAATGATGAATGACAGCTTAATAAACAATGAATGACAGCAAAATGAATGATGAATGACAGCTAAGTAAAGGATGAATGACAGCTAAATGATTGATGAATGACAGCTAACTGAAATATGGATGACAGCTAGATTAAATCATAAGATGAAGAAGATGGATTAGAATCTACAACCTGAAAGGTATAAATGGAAACAATCTACCAAAACTAAGTTCAGATCGTAAATGATTGATTCTCCATTTGCAGTTTCCTTCTCTTACCCTTCTCCTTTCATCTATATCTGTAGTTAGATTACAACTAGGGTTTCCTGGGAAAAAAAACGTTCGCGAATTATCGAAAGAAAGCGAAAACGATTCAGAATTTTCTGAAGCAAAAAGAAAAATGTGCAGAGCGACAATTTCTTTTTCGCCTGAACCTTTTTTCCCGATACAGGTAAACACCAAAACAGCATTTTTATACGAAAGGAATGCGAAATTATTTCCACATTTCGTTGGAAACCCTAATTACAACATTAGCTATGGATAGGTATGGTTTAGTTACCGAAGGGAAAGAACAGTTTATTTTCAAAAAAGATCAATTTAGTTATGTGTGCAAAGCCATAAATGGCACCAAGAAACCATTATTGATTTGCTCTATAAAGAGCCAAGTGGTTTTAAAAAAAAGTTACGGAAAAGCCTAAACATTCTCAATTATATTACCGTGATTTTAATTATATATTTTATCTGTGAATAAGATAATTCAAGAATATAGGAGATTGAAAATATTTTTTATACTAAAATTGTCCATATCGATGCATAAATAATAAAGGCAAAAAGCCAAAAACGGCTTTCCCGTAATACTGGATCATTGGGAAACAAACAAACAATTTTTTTGAATAATGGAGAGAAAAAACTTTTAATCTTTAATTCGCTAAACTAAACTTTCAATCATTGGCTGTACAGTGTACAGCCAAAGACTTTAAAGACGACATTAAAATATAAAAATATGTCAATTTCCAGAGCCCGCAATTTAAAAACTTCGGTTCGAGCACTAATTCCTTAAACCCGACTTCAAGACCCAATCTTCGACCCAACTTTACGACAGCTTGTGTTACGTGATCGACAGCTGCAAGATCTTCGGCTCGATTTAAGGAGTAAGGCCCAATAAAAATAAAACCGACTTTGGTGGTTTTAGCGGAGAATAAGGCTCAATGATGACTGTTGAGTCTTAAATTCATAAATTCCTGCCATGAAAATCCGCCAAATAGAATATTAAACCGAATTTTTAACTCCATTCTGTGGAAAATAAGATGCAGCTTGAATCAGAAAGCTTAAGCCGTAAATAAGGTCCAACGACAGCTTAGACTCGAGCAGTGTTTTCCCGAATTTTTCAAATCGCGGGCTCTGGTTACAGCTGGAGGATTTAAATAAAAGGAAACAGGCAGTACAAATTTCGTTAAATCGTCTCTGAAGCCTCATTCTTTGTGGGTAACCCAGTATATATGATTTTTAATCTATTTAGTTTTGTTTATATTGTTCTGGTTCTGCAAGATAAGGGTTTAACTCCAGTGTGTGTAAAGGAGTTTGATATTGCAGAGAAACTGAGAATGGTTTCATATTTTTAATAGAATTTNAATTAGGACGCTAACTTTTAAACTCTATTTATGAATTTAAATAGTCCAATGAACATAAGATACAGCAATTGTTTACTGTAAACAGACCCTATTGATTTAATAATTAATCTAATAAGTTACAAGAAAACTTTTTGCTTTATAACATCAAATAGACTTAAATATTCCTACATTTAAACCACTTTATTATATTGCAGTAATTTTGTGGTTTGGAAAATTGAAAACGATTTATAATTATATTTGCACCAGAGCACATATTCTATAATCAAAATGGATTTCTTTCTGTTTTAGCCTGATTTGTACTTGAAGCTTCTCCTCGGTTTTTGATAGAAAGTCATAAAATATGATAGAATGTTATAAAACTATGATAGAATGTCATAAAATATGATAGAATGTCATTAAATATGATAGAATGTTATAAAACTATGATAAAATGTCATAAACTCTAAAAGAATATCTAATTAGATCGACCCCCACCCCCACTCTATACACCCACATCTACACAGTATGATAGAATGTCATAAAATATGATAGAATGTCATTAAATATGATAGAATGTTATAAAACTATGATAGAATGTCATAAAATAAGATAGAAAGTCATAAAATATGATAGATGTTATAAAACTATGATAGAATGTCATAAAATATGATAGAATCTCATTAAATATGATAGAATGTTATAAAACTATGATAGAATGTCATAAACTCTAAAAGAATATCTAATTAGATCGACCCCCACCCCCACTCTATACACCCACATCTACACAGTTTGTTCTTAATCTTTGTGAAGAAACATTCTCAAGGAATAATAATTGTCTTAAAACATTTTTTTAGAAAGTGAATATTTGCAAATTATCTTTATTCCATCTCATAATCTGAGTTCTTTTCCCTTATGTCCATTTGACTGCACAAAATTTTTATTTTGAATAATCTTTTTGTTTGTTTATCTTCTTGTGATTTTTTACATTTTTAATTTTTTTTTATCGATTTTGATGCTTATTATATCGTTAGAACTGACGAGGGTCAACCCAAACCGAAATTTATTTTCAATAAATGTGGAACTAACATCTACTTTTTTACTCTACAGAGGTTTGGTCTATCACCATCACCGAATTTGAAAGAATATCATACATCTATGATAAAATGTCATTAAATATAATAAAATGTCAAAAACTTATAAAAAATCTAAGAAAAATAACAAAGTGAAAGCCATATAAACCCAAGTAATGAATATTTAAAGAATTCTCACTTTAATAAACCATAGAGATAAAAATGATAAATACATCATAAAATGATAAATACAAGTTTTGCAGACATATGCAGCGAGAACCAGAAAACTTTGGAATAGGAAAACGACTGAATTGTTACTCAAGTTTTTTTTAATTAGTCTAATAAACATAAACAAATTAGTTGTGCAGCAGCCCCATTTTACTTTCTGAGCTGATCTTCAAGCTACTAGTAATTTATTTTACTCTCTGAGTTGATCTTCAAGCTACTAGTAATTTATTCTACTCTCTGAGTTGATCTTCAAGCTACTAGTAATTTATTTGTTTTAAAACAGCATCAACTTAAAGATTGCATAAATTTCGTGTTCTTATTTCACAGTTTTCTGGTTCTAACAGTAAAAAATACAGAAATAGTTTTTAAATTTTGAGTTTTTACCTCTTAAGTTTCTCTACTATGTACTATAGTGTAAGCATTAAGTGAATTGCATTTATTAAATTAATTGCTTTAATTTACTAAATTTAACAAACACACATTTACATATCTAATTTAATTTGTTTAAGCAAACTTTTAGAAAAGCTTTAAATTAATATTTTTCATAATTTCCCAAACTATGTTTGAGAAAAGTTAGTTTAAGTTTAGTAAACAAAGAACTTGCATGTTGTTTACATTAAATTTTTTTTGCATCTTTAATCATATGTTATATCACCATTGTTTCAGTAAAAGTAAATATTTCCATTTACTGTTTAGCACCGATATAAGGATTCATCACTAATTGGATAATGAGCTAGATAGAAAGATAGATGTTACCGCCAAGCAATTTTTATTAGTTCAGAATAGACACCAAACACATGACTGAACCCTGATTGGATCAGGCGCTAATGGACTCGGCATACAAGAGTGTTATACTAATAATTTTGAGTCCAATACTATTTAGTAAATAAACATATTTCATTTATATCTTTGTAACCCGTAAATATACGTTCTTTAGTTCATTGACCCTAGTTGCGGTCAACTTATTTACCTGTAACTTTTTATATCTAAATATAGGCAGTTTAACACAGACTCTGGTTATGTACGGATCGTATATACCTGGATAGGTAGAGAGGTAGATGACAGATTAAAACAGCACATTTAGGCTGATAAAGACAAAGGAGGAGTTTGGACATTTTCTACAACTATATAAACTACATATAAACTAATAAACCGGCTGGTTGACCCTAAACAAGCAAGGGGGCGTCCCCCCTTTCTAGTTTTTTTTGCCATAGCACTCTCACTTTTGACACTATCACTTTTAAATTTGTTGACTTGTAAGAAAAAGTAATTTAAACAATTTTTTTAATAAAATTCATAGGAAAGGGTACAGGGCGGTAAAAAGGTCTGTCTGTCTGTATAAAAAAAATATAAAATAGCCCATAACTTTTTTGTAGGGTTAACCTTTTATAGGGTTTAGTGGAAACCTTTGTTATTTGGACCCACTGCACTTTTTATGCAGTACTAACAGATCTACGCAAAAAAAGAAACAACAAAAATTTCCATCCTCACACCCCAATCCTCTTTCTATTCGAAATCTAGCAAAATATTTCACATATTTGCAACAAAAAATTAGATTTGTGTCAACAAATGCGGGAATGGAAATTTTATTGTAAACATGAATTGTATTTCATAGCATTATACTTTTCTTCAGTTCTCTAGTTGTGCCCAAATTGATTTTAAAATATCAAAGTTGTAAATTCTCGCTAATCTCTTCAAACCAGAACAGTGGATGATTTACTAATTTTTATATCATCCAGAACCTATCAACACAAAATCAATGGGGAAAAAATAAAAAAAAATATTTTTCTAACTCAACATTTTTTTGTTAAATGAGCAACGTTGGATAGTTCACAATTGCTATTTTCTATACTTTCTGCATAACCTTATGATATTTATTGTTGTAATGAATTATGGGTTTATTGTTATGGGTTCCATAGACCTTTCCCTAATAAACATATATATATTACCCTTTACTCGGAGTAAATATACATTAATAGATTTTCGTCTAGGCTCGGATAAAAGGATAAAGTTAATCCTGAAGATAACTATCTTAACCCAGACTATATAATGCTTATCATGCCTATAGGTATCCTTGTATCCTTGTATCCTTGTATCCTTGTATCCTTGTATCCTTGCATCCTTGTATCCTTGTATCCGTGTATCCTTGTATCCTTGTATCCTTGTATCCTTGTATCCTTGTATCCTTGTATCCTTGTATCCTTGTATCTTTGTATCTTTGTATCTTTGTATCCTTGTATCCTT